>NC_072019.1:600000-880000 GCF_027791375.1 Indicator indicator
GGAGAAACCCCAGAAAGTTTGGCTGTGGTAGTCCTTATTCTCCCTCCTGCTCTTTCTCCTGGCCCCAGCATTTCTCTGCCTTGCTTTCACTCCAAACATGATCCAAAGCCTCACGGGAGGTGTTTGGCAGGGCCAGGGAGTATCCCTACTGCAGTTTCCGGGGAGGTGCCCCTCCAGCCCCACAGCAGGAAGCCAAGCATCCCTCTTCCCTGCCCACAGGAATCAAGAAGTTCAAGGGCCACTACCTCCACAGCCGAGATTACAAGGACTCAGGGGCTTTCAAGGACAAGAGGGTTGTTGTCATTGGGATTGGCAACTCGGGGTCAGACCTGGCCGTGGAGATCAGCCAGGCAGCCAAGCAGGTGAGTAAGCAGAACCAGGGCCCCAGTGGGCAGGGCAGCCCCAATGGGACCCTGCCAGTTCCATGAGGACACCAAGAGCTGGCACAGCCACAGCTCCATCCCAGCACTCGCTGCCAGCACCCACCAGTCCCAGCCAGGAAATGGTGGCAGTTGAGACTTGATTCCCGACAGACACTTCGGTTTCTAGCCCCAAGTCCCTGACTGGGGCTGACCATGTGGCTCTTCCCCACCTCTCCCTGCTGGGCTGTCTCTCTTTGCCTTCTGGCTCTTTGTCCAGCACTGGGGCAGCACAGAGGAGCAATCTCAGGGCAAGGGTTTGTCTTCCCCCTGGCAGCCCCCCAGGACCATCAGAGCCTTCAGGAGGCAATGCTTACTTCCTTGCCCAGGTCTTCCTCAGCACACGCCGGGGTGCGTGGATTTTCAACCGCGTTGGAGATCAGGGCTACCCCTTAGACTTACTCACCATCACCCGCATGAAGATCTTCCTGAAGGAGGTGCTGAGCTCCTCCATAATGAACAGCTTCGTGGAGAAGCGACTGAATGCGAGGTTTGACCACTCACACTACGGCCTGAAGCCAAAGCACAGGTACCAGGAGATACTCCCCCTTCCCATCGGGGATCCTCCACATCCTTCCCATTGCCAGCCCTGCTCAGGCATCTCCACGCTTCCCGTGCCTCGACCCCAGCCTCATAAACCCAGTTCACAGCTGTGTGGTGCCCAGACAATGCTCAAGGGAGCCACCACTATGCCTTCCGTGGACCCTTGGTGGCATCAGAGCAGTGACAACTGCTGAGCATCCCTAAGGGACCAACCCTACTGGCAATGAGCATTGCTGGTGCTGAGCATCCCTGGGGACAAACAACCACAGAGCCCATAGGCTGCAGCAGGACACAGAGCCAAGACACTCATCCCAAGGCCCTGATGGTTCCTTGTATCTTCCAGGGTTTTTGACCAGCACCCGACCGTCAATGACGACCTGCCCAACCGCATCCTTTCGGGCAGGGTGCAGGTGAAGCCCAACATCAAGGAGTTCACAGAGACCTCTGCCATCTTCGAGGATGGCACCAGGGAGGAGATTGATGCCGTGGTCTTCGCCACAGGATACAGCTTCTCCTTCCCCTTTCTTGAGAGCTGTGTGAAGGTTGTGGAGAACCAGATCTCCCTCTACAAATTCGTATTCCCCCCTGACCTGGAGAAGCCGACGCTGGCTTTCATTGGCCTCATCCAGCCTCTGGGTGCCATCATGCCCATCTCTGAGCTCCAGAGTCGCTGGGCTACCCGCGTCTTCAAGGGTAAGTGAGGCAACCCTCTTCTGTGGATGCAGCCTGAACCTGTGCTCCCAGACCCAGGGTAAATTGTGCACAGCCATATCTGGGAGGCAGCAGCCAGCTGTGCCATCCTGGCTGGGAACAGTGGCATTTCCACCTTACAGCCATTGTGGTTGTAGTGGTTGCTTTAGCCTGAGCAACACAGGGACATCGGTACCCTGAGCTCCAGGAACTGCTCCTTCCCATCCCGAGGAGCATGGACACGCCGCGGGTACCAGACCCCCTGCCACGGTGGTGGTGCAGGGACACAGCACCCAGGCAAGAGCAGCACCACAGTGGCCACTGTTGGCTTATCCTCCCTAGGGCTGAACAAGCTGCCCCCACGGCATGACATGGAAGCTGACATCCAGCAGAAGAAAGAAGGCATGGCAAAGCGGTAAGACCCCCCCTGGGAACACGACATCCAGTGCTACCTTGCCAGCATGCGGGGCCTCTGCCAGCTCTGCTGCTGGCACCAGCCTGCCTTCCCTGCCTACAGGTACGTGAAGAGCCAGCGGCACACCATCCAAGTGGATTACATCCCCTACATGGATGAGCTTGCCTGCCAGGTGGGGGTCAAGCCCAACCTGCTCACCCTCTTCCTCACTGACCCCAAGCTGGCACTAGAGGTGGCCTTTGGGCCCTGCACACCGTACCAGTACCGCCTGCAGGGCCCAGGCAAGTGGGCAGGTGCCAGGGAGGCCATCCTCACCCAGAAGCAACGTGTCATCAAGCCCCTGCAGACACGGCCCATGGAGGATCACCCCCCAGCCTCCACCACCCCCCGCATTTTCAAACTGGTTGGGGCCGTGGCTGTCCTCGCCATCATTTTTGCTTACTTGTAGGTGCCCTACAAGTGGGGGAAGGGCAGCTTTGGGAGGGGGCTGGCTTGCCACCCCCTACCCCATGGCAGCCTGTGCCCCCAGTGCTAGCAGGAGCCTTACTCCTGCCCAGCAATGCCCTGCTGCAGCCACACTGCAGGTTTGGGATGCACAGAGCCTCCCTGGCTGCTGAAGTAACATCTCAGTGCCTGCTCTGCACCTTCCCCCGGGCAGCCTCCGCTGGGAACAGAGGAGGAAACCTGTTCACACCCCAGGTAAAATCCAGCCCCACTCAGTCAGCACTTCTGCCCCAGCAGGACGTGCTGGGCTGTTCTGTCACCTGTGAGCCAGCCGTGCCAGCACTGGCATGCTCGTGCGAGAGCCGAGTGGCAAAGGCACAGCAGATTGTGACTGGATAAAAGCCTGTGAAATGGAGCCAGCTGTCCAGCCCCTTACTGACACCACCGCCTGCCCTGCGTGCCAGGGGGCACATGGGTTTGAGCTCCTGTCAGCAGCACAGCTGCATGGCAGTGTGGGCTGCATGCAGACACACAGACATGCCCATGCAGACACCTGTGTGCCCGCAGCCAAACAGCCCTGCCCAGGCTGTGTGCCACCAGGCCAGGTCACAGTGGGCACAGCAGAGTGCCTCGGTGCCACTCTTGGCACCTGCACACAGCCCTGCTGGAGCATGGCTATGTGGGTTGTGGAGCCAGAGTGTTGACAAGGGGTGCTGGCCACCACACAGCAGAGCTGGTGTGGCTCCCAGCCACCAGGGAGCTGAGCACCTCCTTGGTATTGTCACGCCATGACCTGGCAAAACCTGGACCACGGCCACCATGCTCAGGACGTCCCTGAGCAGCAACAGCATTTACAGCATTTACAGAACCTAATGAGCCCCTTGGGGAGGGTGGGTGTAGGCAGAAGGAGTATCACGGAGGCAGGAGAACCTGTAGATCTTGTCTAGAGTAAGTGTATCTTGTAACACCCCAGCTAAGCTCAGTCATGCACAGAGAGCACAGGGATGACCATTCCCAGAGGACCAGCACCACTTGTGACCCACCAGGCTCTGCACACCACTGAGGCCAGGGGTGGAAGCAGGGAAACTGAGGCACAAGGTGCCATGACCCATGGTCACCACTGCACGGCTCCTGCCAACCCAGGGTTTCCCTGTGAGGTGGGTGGTGACACCCGCAGGAGGGTGCTGGGGATAGTGAGAGGTGCTACAAATACTTGTGGCATAATCCTGAACCAGTAAGTGTGGCAAGGTGCCGGGCAGGGCCAAGCTGTGTCCCACTCTCACAGGAGCACCCTGGGGAGGGCTGTGCCAGCATCTACTCCTCTCTCATCATCAACACCTCCAAAGAGATGATGTGCTTCGGTGACATCCCTACCCCCAAGGACATCCCCAACTACATAGAATCAGAGAGTGGTTTTGGTTGGAATAGACCTATAGGATCATCAAGTCCAGCTCAACACTGCTAGATCAATCCTAACCCATGTCCCCAAGTGCCATGTCTACATGGCTTTTAAACACCTCCAGGGACAGTGGCTCCAGCCCATTGCTGGGCAGCCTGTTCCAGGGCTTGACAACCCTTTTAGTGAAGAAATGTTTCCTAATGTCAACTCTAAACCTCCTCTGGCACAACTTGAGGCCATTCCTCTTGTCCTACCACTTGTTTCTTGGGAGAAGTAACCAGCACCCAACTTGCTAAGGCTTTCTTTGAGGTAGTTGTAGAGACTGACAAGGTCTACCCTCAGCCTCCTTTTTTCCAGGCTAAATAGCCCAAGTTGCCTCAAACACTCCTCATAAAACTTGTTCTCCAGACCCTTTGCCAGGTTTGTTGCCCTTCTCTAGATGTACTCCAGCACCTCAGTGTCCTTCTTGGAGTGAGCTGCCCAAAACTGAACCCAGTATTCGAGGTGTGGCCTCACCAGTGCCAAGTACAGGGGCATGATACTTCCCTGGTCCTGCTGGTCACGCGATTCCTGATCCAGGCCAGGATGCTGTTAGCCTTCTTGGCCAGCTGGGCACACTGCTGGCTCATGTTCAGACAGCTGCTGACCAACATGCCCAGCTGCTTTTCCACCAGGTAGCTTCCAGCCACTCTGTCCCAAGCCTGTAGTGTTCATGGGGTTGTTGTGGCCCAAGTGCAGGACTCAGCACCCAGCTTTGTTGAACCTCATGCCATTTCCCTCAGCCCCTTGATCCAGCCTGGCCACATCCCTCCACAGAGCCTTCCTACCCTCAAGCAGATCAACGCTCCTGGCCCAACTCACTGTCCTTTGCAGACTTACTGAGGGTGGCCTCAATCCCCTCATCCTGACCACTGATAAAGGTGTTAAAGGGAACAGGCCCCAAAACTGAGCCCTGGGGAACATACACACAATTCCAAGATCATGGAGTACTTCCACGTGTGCCCAGCACTGTGACCTTCTCTGCCAAATCCACTTCAGGGTGAGAGATGGGGGCTGGGGAGAGCAGCAGCAGTGGTGCCGGGGGGTGCAGGGTGCCTGATGCTCTCCCTGTGCCCAGGCCAGACCTTGTCACGTGTCCAAGCACCCCAGCTTTGCCTCCATGGGCCAGTGAGATGTGGTGACTGAGAGCAAGGGGAAGCAGAAGGCTTCTGCCTTTGACACTGTGAGTGTGGGCACACCAAGGCACACCTCCCACTCAGCACCTTCCCAGCTACCACCCTGCAGGCTGCTTGCCTAGGCCCTGACACCCCTGGGACCACCCTTGTCTCCAGCTTAGCCCCCAGCCCACTCTGCCTGCTGCAAAAAATGCCTGCACAAGGTAAGGCACCGGGTGGGACTGCATGATCATATTTCTGTCTCACCCATCTCGGTGGCTCTTGCCATGCCAACACCTAACCTAGGTGCCCTGCTGGCAGGTGTCACCACTGCCAGCTCATCTCTCCCACCAGACTCAGGCTCCCAGAGCTGCTGGCCATGCACCTGCTGGGCTCTCCATCTCCCTGGCACGGCTTGAGAGCTCAGCACTGGTGGTGCCGCCTTCTCCTCTGGGTGCCAGGCAAAACCAGCTGCCTGAGCATCCTCCTGGCTTTTCCACACCACAGCATGACAAAATCTGCACCATGTCCACATCTTGGCCACTGCACCCAGGAAGTCCTGGGGCAGCTTTGGCATCATTTAAGCACTTACAGAAACTAATGAGCCCCTTGGGAGGGTGGGCAAGCGTGGGCAGGAGGTGTGGCAAGAGGGAATGGAACATCATGTCTGGAAGAAACACATCTTGCAATGCCCCAGCTGAGCTTGGTCACCATAAGAAGCATGGGCACAGCCATTCTCAAATACGCAGCATCTCAAATGACCTGCCAGGCTCCACGCAGCCCTGAGTGTGCTTCACCCCCAGCAGAGGCTTCCCCAGCATCCCTGTCACCACCACACCACAGGACATGGCTAGCCAGCGAGTCGCCGTCATCGGTGCTGGTGCCTCTGGCCTGTGTGCCCTGAAATGCTGTCTGGATGAGGGGCTGGTGCCCACCTGCTTCGAGAGGAGTGGGGACATCGGGGGCCTCTGGCGCTTCGAGGTAAGCCCTGTGCTGCGCAGGACTGCCCTGCAGCAGCAGCACCGACGGGACTGGGATTGGCCATGGGCAGCTATGGAGGCACCGCTCCCCTGCTCTGCATGCTGTGGCAGGCAGGACTCCAAGGAAAACCACAGGACAGAAGAAATGCTGCGGCTGCAGGAGGTCCCCGTGGTGCCAGCCCCATGGGACTCATCCCCTTCCAGCAGGGCAGACCCTCCCCAAGGACCTTACTCCAGGGCTTGCTCCTCCAGCTCAGCCCTACCCCTGTTCATCCCTCCCTTCCAGGACCTGTCCATCCCTTCCCCTGCTGTTTTGCTTTTGGATCCCTCCAAGCCCTTTCCTACTCATTCTGGTTCTATTCCACCCTTCTAGTGGTGCCAGTCCACCCTGCCCATTCCTTTTCCTGGAAGCCTGCTTATTTCTCTCCGTGCTTCTGTGTCACTTGCCCATGCAGATGTACCAAGCGCTGCCTTCTCTGTGCCTTGGTTCTCCCTGCCTCAGGGAAAGCCCCAGAGCCCATTTCTGATGCCACCTACCGAGGCTGCTGACTTCTCCCCCGGGGAGCCACCAAGAAGACAAGCAGAACCACCATGCCCCACTGCTTGAGTGGGAGAGTTTGGGGAGAAACACTGCACCATGCTAGCGTGGGTTTGGGGGTGGCTCAGTCACAGACTGCTGGTTCTGCCCACAGTGGGTCAGAAACGTGGCCTGCAGAATAGAACCAGGGCAGCAGGGCACAACTGCCAGGGAAGAGACACAGTGAGTGGCAGCAGCCACTCAGCTGGAAGCACCACAGCTGCTTCAGCAAACAGCAAGACCCAATGAGGCAACCAGGGCACTTGCAGCTGTGGGAACACATGATCTTATCAGGGCCTGGAGCAGGACTGGGGAAACTGAGGCACAAGACTCCACAACCTGCTGTCCTACTGCATGCCCCCAGCCTCTTTCCCTCTATTGCTGGGTGTGTGGTTGCACCAACAGCAGGTTGCTGGGTAGAGGGGCAGGTGCTACGACCACCTGTGGCTTAATTCTGCACCCAGGTGCAAGGCAAGATGCCAGGCAAGGGTGGGCAGGCAGCCCAGGGTTCCCTGACCAACACCAAGCCATGCCCCACTCCTGCAGGAGCAGCCCGAGGAGGGCCGTGCCAGCATCTACCCCTCCGTCATCATCAACGCCTCCAAGGAGATGATGTGCTTCAGTGACTTCCCCATCCCCGAGCACTTCCCTAACTACATGCACAACTCCCAGATCATGGAGTACTTCCGCATGTATGCCCAGCACTTCGACCTGCTGCGCCACATTCGCTTCAGGGTGAGAGATAGGGGCTGGGGGGAGCAGCGGCAGTGGGGCCGGGGGGTGCAGGGTGCCTGATGCTCTCCCTGTGCCCAGACCAGCGTGTGCCGCGTGTCCAAGCGCCCTGACTTCGCCAGCACAGGCCAGTGGGAGGTGGTGACTGAGAGCGAGGGGAAGCAGGAGGTGGCTGTCTTCGACGCCGTGCTGGTGTGCACCGGGCACCACACTGATGCACACCTCCCGCTCAGCTCCTTCCCAGGTACTGCCTCGTGGGCTGCTCTCCTGCTCCCTGTCACCTCTGGGACCCCCATTCTCTTTAGTTCAGCTGCCACCTGCTCTGGCTGCTGCCCAGAATGCCTCCATGGTGGGATTGCATGATCGTGCTTCTGTCTTGCCCATCGTGGTGGCTGCTGCCATGCCAACACCTGAACAAAGTGCCCTGCTGGCAGGTGCCAGCACTGCCACCTCACCTCACCAAACTGCTGGCCACACATTCTCTGGACTCTCCAGCTCCCTTGGCAAGGCATGAGAACTCGTGATGCCCTTCTCCTCTGGATGCCAGGCAAAAATGTCTGGGAGATCTGCAGCTGTGGAGACACTGGCTGAGGAACAGGCTGGAGCACACCCTCACCAGGGCCTGGTGGGACGGCACAGACCCTGGATGCTCCTCTTCCCCCAAACCCTGGCACTGGCAGGAAATGCAGGAGGATTTTTGTATGGGAACACAGAGGTCTCCAATCCAAGCTCCGCTCCAATCCAGACCAGCCCCAAGCCAGAGCAGGAGGCTCAGTGCCCCACTGAGCATCTCCCAGGCTGGAGGTGCCACCACTTCTCTTGGCAGCATCTCAGGGTTTCATTGCTCCCATTGGTCACACTGGCCCCAGCCTGTTCCCAAAACACACCACCAGGCCAAGCAGGGTGACAGCCAGTTCCTACCCCACATCCCTGCCCAGCACAACGTCCCTCTCTCTTCCAGGACTGGAAAAGTTCAAGGGGTGGTACTTGCACAGCCGGGACTACAAGAAGCCACAGCCCTTTTCAGGGAAGCGGGTGGTGGTAGTTGGCATTGGGAATTCAGGGGTCGACATCACGGTGGAGCTGAGCCACACAGCCAAGCAGGTGAGCAGAGAGAGCTGCCGGGGGTGACAGAGGAGTGCTGATTATTCAGACCCCAGCAGGTATCCAGCGACCCCCTGCCACCCCTTGCGGGGTCCACTTCCTCCAGCACCCCTTCCCCTCCCAACAGGGGTGGCTGTTGTGCCACCTGCAAGGAGCATGGCAGGGGCCCAGCCCAGTCCCAGGGATGCCTCTAGGCCAGCGCCTCTCCTCTCCTCTCCCTCCTCCCAGGTGTTCCTCAGCACGAGGCGTGGGGCCTGGGTGCTGCACCGCGTGGGAGACAATGGGTACCCCTACGACGTGATCTTCATCAGCCGCTTCTACAGGCTCCTCCAGACCTGGCTGCCTCTCCATGCCTTTGGTGCTTACGTGCAGAGGAAGCTGAACGCCCGCTTCAACCACGCGCTCTATGGCCTGAAGCCGCAGCACGGGTGAGCGCCCCAGCAGCACTCAAGGTCCTCAACTCGGTGCTACCCACCCCAGTGCCAGGCTCCACACCGCCTCTGTCTGTGCCTTCCAGGTTTTTTGACCAGCACCCGACCGTCAATGATGACCTGCCCAACCGCATCCTTTCGGGCAGGGTGCAGGTGAAGCCCAACATCAAGGAGTTCACAGAGACCTCTGCCATCTTCGAGGATGGCACCAGGGAGGAGATTGATGCCGTGGTCTTCGCCACAGGATACAGCTTCTCCTTCCCCTTTCTTGAGGGCTGTGTGAAGGTTGTGGAGAACCAGATCTCCCTCTATAAACTTGTGTTCCCGCCTGACCTGGAGAAGCCGACGCTGGCTTTCATTGGCCTCATCCAGCCTCTGGGTCCCATCATGCCCATCTCTGAGCTCCAGAGTCGCTGGGCTACCCGCGTCTTCAAGGGTAAGCAGAGCAGTTTGGAAGGATGCAGCTGGGCCCTCTCAGCCATGGCAAGGCTGAGTTGTTCAGCTGGTGGCATCACCTCACACTCTGCCTCCACTTACCTGTTTATCCTCATTGTGCATCTTCATGGGGACAAAAATCATCACTGAATTTTGCCACAAGCCTTGTTCTTATCTTCTCTTGTGAGGGCCATTACAGGTCCTATTGCCTGCATACAACCTTCTCCCTTTCCTTTCCTACTGTTACTTTCTTTGCCCATGCTTCCCACTTTGCTTCCCCAAAGTCCAAAAGGTTTCCATGTGCAAGCAGAGGCCAGGCTGGGCTGCTGAGCCAGCTAGACCACTGCAGGAGCACAGCTCTCCCTCAAACTACCAACCTCCTCTTCCCCAGGGCTGCGCAAGCTGCCACCTTTGGCTGACATGCTGGCTGATATCACACAAAAGAAGGAGACAATGGCCAAGCGGTAAGGACCCTGCACAGGCACCGCCTCTGCCACTGTTACCCCATTCCCACATTGCCAACCCTGCCTGCCTTCCCTGCCCACAGGTACGTGAAGAGCCAGCGGCACACCATCCAGGTGGATTACATCCCCTACATGGATGAGCTTGCCTGCCAGGTGGGGGTCAAGCCCAACCTCCTCACCCTCTTCCTCATCGACCCCAAGCTGGCACTGGAGGTGGCCTTTGGGCCCTGCACGCCATACCAGTACCGCTTGCGGGGCCCCGGCAAGTGGGCAGGCGCCAGGGCAGCCATCCTCACCCAGTGGCAGCGTGTCATCAAGCCCCTGCAATCCAGAGCTGGGCGCCGTCCTGTCTCCTCCAGATCCATGCGCCACATCTTCAAGGTCTTCTTCAGCATTGGTCTGATTCTGGCCACTCTTTTCTACATCTCACTCTCTCGTTAAGCTAAAATGGAGGAGACAGTAGAACCACCTCACAGCCTTCTTTCTTTCCCTTGGGCATTCTGGGTGTTTCTGTAGTACCTTCCTAGGCTGCTACCTCGTCAGGACGCACAGAGGGAGTCAGTTCCTTGAAGATGCAGCCTGGTCAGTGCCACCTTCCGGCTGTGTCCGGGCCACACGAGGTGCTGGCAGGGGCTGCTCTGAGGACAGGGCTGGCTCTCCTTAATCCACAAGCTGTACCTGTGGGCTAGGCCAGTATGGAGGTGGTTAGCAAATCGGGAACTCAGCCGGCCAGGGTGCCTCGCGAAATGAGCAATAAAGCTTGACCCCACACCGAGGGACCAGAGGCCACACTGCATGGGCTGTGCCTCTCTCCGGCGTCTGTCCTGAGGTGTCTCTCCTGCGCATGCCGGGGCTGGCCAGCCCCCAGCGAGCACCCCGCAGCCAGCCTGCCCACCCCGCAGCCGGCCGACCCCTTTTCCGCCACTGCCGGGCCCAGGCCCTAGCCCTGCCCTCAACCGACATGGCCGCCCGCCAGCTGCGGCGCAGATGAAGTCGCAGTGCTCGCATCCACCGTGTCCGCGCGCCGGGCCGTCCGCCCTTAACCACAACAGGGCGCATCTGCCCTCAACAAACATGGCGGCTGCCCGGCAGCGGGGAGACGGGTCCGCGGCGGGGGAGGGCGGGGCGCGGCGCGGCCATAGAGCGGCGCGCGGGGGCGGGCCAGAGCGCCCCGCAGAGGCTGGCGGCGGCGGCGGGGGGTGTCGCCATTTTGGACGGAGGCGGAGAGCGGGGTGGCGGCGGCCAGGTGGGGCCGCGGTCGGGGCCGAGCCGGGGGATAACGGCGGGGTGTCACGGTCGGCCGGGCGGGTGGCAGCTGGCCGGGCGTTGTTTGCCAGGAGGAGACGGTGCGTGAGGCTTGGCTGGGCTCCCCAACGGGTGACACAGCCCCAGGTACGGGTGGCCTGGACCCCTCATTTGTGGCTGACCGCAGCTGGCTCTCAGCCCCGTAGGAGGGTCCTGTCCCTTGTCGGTGCGGCCCGCGTCTCCTCGGGGCAACGGCAAACGCCGCCTCGGCGTGAGCCGGCAGGGAAGGGGAGCGGGCGGCTGTGGGCCGAGCATGCTGTGACAGCTCTGCCGCCGCGCTGCAGCCTACCGGCTTGGTGCGAGTCCGGGGGAGGAGGCTTCGCTCTCTCGAGTTCCACAGCTTAACCCCCTCACCGCGACCTCACCGCTGATGTCCAGATCCCCTCTGGATCCCCACCACAGGGAGTCCGATTTCCCTGGGTAATTCCAGCCCCGGCTGGCTGTGGGTGCTGTGCAGGGACCCCATCCCTCCAAAATAAACCTCCCCGCTGTTCCCAGTGCTGGTCGCTGGCAGGGTGGTAGAGGCAGCCAGCGGGACGCGTGGCAGGGAGCACGGCTGTATCTCGCGTGTCGTTTTTGGAAGCAGAGGGGGCGGTGGGTAAAAGCGGGCTTGGGATCCCGCCGGCAGGCACGAACCTGACTGCGGACTGCAGCTGGCAGCGGCTTGCTGCCAGGCTGGGAGCGGATGCACCTAGACACTGCAGAGGTTTTGCTCGGACTTTGGTTTGGGCAGCGTTTCCATCGGTGACTTGGGCGAACTTGTGTCACGCCACCGGAGCGTGCCGTGCTGCAAGGGCTCGTCTGAAGGCGGGAGGGTTTGAGGCAGAAGTTAATTCAGTGAAGCCCTTGCAGCACCACAGGTTGTGCTCCAAGAGCTCCCTGCCCAGCGCAGCATGGCACCCTTGTGTGCCGTGCAGGAGGTGGGGTGGTCTTGTCCACATGGGGATTTGGATATCGTGTGCCAGAACGGAGCTATTCCCTGGAAGAAACCTCAGGAGGTGTTTGGAGAGTGTGACTTGCAAGGGGCAGCCAGAAGGACTGGATTCCTTTTGGAGAACAGAAGAGGAAGCTTTCACATGTATTAACACATGCATGTGTCTCCCAGGTTTGTCTTGGTAGAAGGCAATGTGCAGCTTTTCCTTCCTGTAGATGAGTAAGGGAGCCTTAGTGGAAATACTGGAGAAAGAGCTCCTCCACAGCAGGCCTAGTGGCATGGGGGCAAGGTTGTTGAGGAGCTTGCTGAGCCTTCTCCAGGGAAGAGGGGGAAGATGCCACAGCAAGCTGACCCAAGCAAGCTCATCTGACCTGGATCTTCATGTGCACTTGATCCTCACTGAGATGGGGTGGGAGTAAGGGTTAGCTGTCCTCTCGAGCTGCCTTTTAACCCTCAGGATTTAAGAAATACTTTAGTAATTGCTCCATAACGTTCTAAAGCCTGGCTTTGGCTGGCAGCCTTGCCTGGCACCCTTCATATAACTTGATCTTCTGAACAAATCCCCAAATGTCACAACTAAGCACTTGAGGCAAGGCTGGCTGTCCTCTTGCCTTGCCCTGCAGAGCCCATGATCAGCACAGTAAGCTGCAAAACAAGCCTCGGAAGGGGGCAAGATCCATCTCATCTGCTGCAAACAGGGTAAGGCCTGCAGAGCCCCATGGAGCTCATGCTGGCTTTGCCGTTTGTCCTGAGAGGTGCGTGGCTGTTCGTAGCTCGGGGTTGTATGGCCAGTTCTGTTTTGCATGCTCTGAGCTGGGTGAGACTGGGGATGGTTGCCTATCTCCAGCTTAGAGTGGCACCGAGTCATGTGCCTCTGAATGCCCAAGCAGACACCAGAGTGCCCAGGCTGGTACCACTGCTTAGGGTAACACCCAGCAGACCTCCTTCCTGTGCTGTGCTGCAGCTGACACAGTGGCTTGCCTAGTGAATCATAACTGTCATTGAGAGCTGAGCTTTTTGCAGATGCTACAGCATTAGCCGCACACCTTGGCCAAGCTCCAGCTTGGACGATTCCACTCAGGCAAGTTAAATGCTCCCTGTCACCTTTGCCAGGCGCAGGGCTGTGCTGTTCTGTCTGTGAGCGCTTGGAAACTTGTTGGGAGCTGTTTAACAGTTGCTACTTTCCCTCTCCGGCTGTTTTCTGGCTGGATGTAGGGCATTTGTCTGTGGAGCAGGGCCGTGAGGCTGTGAAAGAGGCTCTGTCCACGCCAGGCAGTTTATTTGCCAACAAAGGTTGGCTTTACTTTTCTTACCAGACCCTCCTCTCTGCAGGCTGCTGAGGGCTTTGGGGGGATGCAGTGTAAGTGGTATCAGTTTTGGAACCCACCACTTCCCATCTTAACTCAAGTGATGGTTCATCAGGATATGGCTATAATTAGATCAGGCTGTCTTGTTTGTTAATCCCCATTCAGCTGCCAAACTTGGCAGTGGCAGTGAACTTTGGGCCTTTTTTAGGACTGCTGTCAGTCTCCCCTGGCAAAGATCATGGGGAAATGGCGCCTTTGCTCCTCTCCTTGCTGCCACAGCCCATGGGCACAGGCACATTGCCGTCCTCTGTCTCTCACAGGGGCTGCTGAGCTGTCATGGGAAACACCACCAGTGAGCGAGTGTCCGGGGAGCGCCATGGCTCCAAGTCCCACCGCTCGGATGGTGCTGGTACCCCCCACTCTGCCAAGGAGCACCCGCACAAGATCATGGTGGGCAGCACTGATGACCCCAGTGTTTTCAGCTCACACGACTCCAAGGTAAGGGCTGGCTTCTGCCCTCCCCGTCCTGCCCTCTGGGGCCCTGGCTGGGGCTTCAGCTCACTGCTTGTGCGGGGCTGTGCTCCTGACCACGTGAAGGGTGTGTGGAGGGCTGGCAGGCTGGAGGAGCTCATGTCTGGGATGTGCAGGTGAGCTGGTAGAGGCCCAGGGGACATGAATGTGGTCCTGTTTGTGTCTCAGTCAACCTCTGGTTTTCTTTGCTCAGATTCCTGGGGACAAGGAGTTTGTGTCCTGGCAGCCTGATCTGGAGGAGGCAGTGAAACCATCCCAACAGGCTCGTCCTACCGTCATCCGCTGGGCTGATGGAGGCAAAGAGGTCTTCATCTCTGGCTCTTTCAACAACTGGAGCACCAAGATCCCGCTCATCAAAAGGTAGCTGGGCCCTCGAGTCACTCTCACTCTTTCTCAGGGGGTCTTTTCACTTCCCTGTGCTAGCTGCTGCTCCCTTTGCTCACCTGGCTTTTCTCAGTTCAGCCAGGCTGGAGCATCTGAGCACAGACACGTCGTCAGCCACTTCCCTGGGTGGTTGTGCAGTGGGAGATTATAAAAGAGAGGGATCATTCTGCTTGCCCAGCTGGTAATCCTGGCAGCAGAGCCCTGCCCAGGTGTGCAGCAGTCCTCTGGAAGCTGTCAGCTCTTGCCTTCACTATGGCCTTACCCCATGCCTAGTTGTGTTGTTGCCAGCAGGGCTTATTTCTTTGTTCCTCATAGGTCTTCTTGACCTAATGATGTTTTTGCTGTTCTGCAATACATTTGTAATTTCTGTGGAAACACTGTGTAGGACTCTGGGCTTAGTCCCAGCAAGGCACCTGGAATGGGCTTATCCCAATTGCAGGCTTCACAAACAGAGCTGCCCCACTTGCTGCCCATGCCCCACAGTGCCAGCACAGGGGTAGATGCTCTGCCCACGCACCCTCCCCATTGTCTGTCACATCAACTCTCCCTGGGCCTGCAGGGCTGGCCTGGCTCCTGTGCTCGTGCTGCTGGACTCCTAGGGGTCTGAAGTGCTCTGGTGCTCTGAACACTCATGCCTGTTGCGTCCACGCCTCAGATCACCAGCAATCCAGAAGCCTAACCCTGCATGAAGCCATTGGGATAGAGGGGCTGGGCAGTGTGTGACAAGGTGCTGTTTTCTGGGAGCCCATGGAAGAGCAGCATCCAGAGCATCACCAGGGTAATGTTGTCTCATGTCTGTTCTCACTGCACAGCCACAATGACTTTGTTGCTATCCTGGACCTCCCAGAAGGAGAACACCAGTACAAATTTTTTGTGGATGGCCAGTGGGTCCATGACCCATCTGAGGTAATGTTCAAAGCTTTATCCCTGTAGAGCACATCTTCTTCAGGGGACTAGACATGATGTAACTGCAGCAGAGGGAGAATGGGAAGAGCAGAGGGTATCTGCCAAAACAAAAGGACCATGAGTACTATCACAGACTGGTTCCTCTGGCCTTAGACATGCTGCATGGGAGCGTTTTGGGGGTACTGAGGGGCAGGGAAACACCAGAAGGCCTTTAAGTCCCATTTAGAATTGACTGCATAGGAAGATGTGCCTTAGGGTCAGCAGGTTCTCCTTCAAAATGAATCACAGTAGCAGTATGGGAAGGAGAGAACACTCAGCCATTGGCATGTAGGAGGATGGAGGATGAAAACAGGAGACGATGAAGGAAGCTGGGAGTATAAGGAAATCCTCCCAGGGTAAACAGCAGACATCTGCAAGCATAGAGCAGAGCCAGGCCCTGGCCACCTGTGCTCTGAGGTAATAGCATCTTGTACTGGGAGGATGTAGGCAGCATTGAGTGTGCTTAGTTGGAGATGGACATAGGAAGAGTCTTACCTCAGTTCTCTCCAGCCCGTGGTCACCAGCCAAATGGGGACAATTAACAACCTGATTCACGTCAAGAAGTCTGACTTTGAGGTGTTCGACGCTTTGAAGGTGGATTCTCTGGAGAGCTCAGAGACCTCAGGTCGGGGTGAGTTCTGGTGGCATTACAGCTTTGCATGTGCTGTTGTCCTCCTCTGCTCTGAGTCTCTCTGCTCTGGGGGGAGCAGCCCCCCAGACTAGAGGAGTGGGCCTGCACCCAGAAATAGTAGTGTTTGGCAGCATGACCTCAGCAGCCCACAGCTGAGGCCTTGTCTCTGGGAGGGGCTGTGCTGGTGTGCTAGCACTGTCCAGAGCAGAGTCCCTGTGCACGGCTGAGGTGGCTATTTCAGCCTGGTGACCATCGGGTACAGCAGCCCCTTCTGTCTGCTCAGCTGTGAGTAAGTCATCTGATCTGGGGGACAAGCTAGGCAAGAGCAGGACCCAGGTTATTTTCAGCAGCTACTCTTAACTTTCATGCCAAGGTAATTTGTCCTAGCCCTAGCTCATCAGAAGCCTCCCTCTCCACTTGTGTTACTGCAGCAGGTAAGGTTACCACGCAGACACTGGCCTTGGCTCGGTGTGTGGAGCTGGTGTGGTCGCTCAGTCAGGTTTCAGCCTGAGGCACCCTGAGCAGGACCTGCTAGCCCTGCTACAAACCCCACCTCAGAATCAGCTTGGCTCCATGGCCTTTCCCTGCCTTGGCAAAGATGCTTCATTGGAAGGAAGCCAGCAAGATGCAGCAGGTCCAGGGAGGTGGAGCATTTCTGGGTGCTGATTGTTCCAAACCCATCAGGTCAGATGCGGCCAGGACACATGGCCAGTCCAGCTCCCAGCAGCCACAGGTCCCTCACAAGGGTTGAGCAGCTGCTCAGTCTGGACTTGCCCTTCCTCGTCAGGCAGTCCTGCAGCACCCGAGAGTGTGCAATTGTACTGCTTGCTGTGCCCCTGCTGCCAAGGGTACAGCTCTGGGACGGGCTGGCTGCTTGCTGCAGGGAGAGGGACCCCGCTGTGCTGAGAGCCGTGTGTAGAGTCTTGGGGTGGATGCCAGGGGGTGTTTGTTAGGTGTAAGTGCATGTACTTGGAAATGCCCAGGGCTTGCCTGCCGGCCCATTCTGCTGTGACAGGGCTGAGCTGTTGCTGTAGGATGCATGGCCATGGCTTGTGGATGATGTTTGCGCCTGAAAGACCCTGCTGGGTTCTTCTAGCTTTTTGGGAGCTGCTCTGTGCTCGCTGGCCCTTTTGCCATTTCCTGTCTCGTCCTTCTCCAGACTTATCAAGCTCACCCCCTGGGCCTTACGGCCAAGAGATGTACGTGTATCGGCCCGAGGAGCGCTTCAAGTCCCCACCCATCCTCCCACCTCACCTTCTCCAGGTCATCCTGAACAAGGACACCAATATCTCGGTGGGTAACAGCATGTGGCCCGCACAGAGAGTGCCACACTGGTGGGAAGGGGAGTCCTGGCTGCAGGGAGCCCCGTGGCTGGGGCCTGGCTCTTGGCTCTTCCCATTAACCACACTGGCTTGGCCCCTTGCTCTTGCCTGTTGCTCAGCTGAGCTCTGTGCCTGTTCAGAACAGCCAGAGACAGCAGCAGCTCAGACTGCCTGACCTGGCAGCTCCCCGTGCTGCCTGGGGCTGGCAGGATCAGGGCTGCTGTTCCCCTGTGACATTCCTTTTCTTCTAGTGCGACCCTGCTCTGCTGCCCGAGCCCAACCACGTCATGCTCAATCACCTCTATGCGCTCTCCATCAAGGTAAGGGCAGGTGTCCCCAGGCTGCTGCGGGGGAAGGGGAGCTGCCCTGGCTCCCAGGAGCCCATAGCATCTGCAGGCAGCAGAACCTAGACAGCTGGTGGGTGCAGGTTGGTGGTACAGGGAGCAGTAGACCCACATGAGGGGGGCCTGGCTGGCCAGGGGAGTGTGGCATGTGCAGGGCTCTAGGTTGTGTTTTCCTTACAATTCCCTTCAGCTGCCTCCCTGCAGTGGGGTGGAGCTGAGCAGCCCTGGATCTCCTGCTGTGTGCCAGACCCTCCTCTTGTTCTGCCCTGACTACCTCTCCTGGGTGTTGGATGGGTCTTGCTGGCTCTGAGACTTACGGTAGCAGGAGCTGGGCCTGCAGCAGCTGCTTCATGCTGGCTGCCCCAGGGTGCCCCCATGCCAGGCTGGCAGGGCTGGGGGGCACAGCTGGGCTGGCACAGCCGGGCTGCCCTGAGCTGTGTCTCCTGCTGGCCACTGACGCTGTGCCCTGGCAGGACGGGGTGATGGTGCTGAGCGCCACGCACCGCTACAAGAAGAAGTACGTCACCACCCTGCTCTACAAACCCATCTGAGCCCAGGCCTCGCCCACCCCCACGCAGGACACCGAGCGCCGCTTCGTCTGCACACGCTGCGCCACAGGACTGTGAGAACTGGCTGCTGGCTCCAGCCTGCAACCTGGCTCCAGCCTGCAACCCGGCAGGGACACAGGCCCCTGCCGGCAGCCCAGGGATGCTGGGGCCTGTGACACTGTCCCACGCTGCTGGTGTGGTTCGATTTAACCCTTGGTTTCTGCCCACCTACAGCTCCCCTTGGCTTCTGTCAGCCTCTGGGGCCACTCTGCTGCTCACCAGAATAGCCTTTCCTCACGCCCAACACGGAAAGGGCTTCACCCTACCCATCTTCTCCAGCTTGTGAGGGCCCTGAGATGGTCCTGGCACTGCCACCAGCCCGAGCCTCCAGGAACAACATGTACCTGCTGAACATTACTGTGCTGTCCTGGTGATGAGCCTCCGAGGCCACAATGCTCCCTAGGGCCTTTGGGACATGCCAGCTTGCCACCTGCCCCCTGTGCTGCAGCCCTGGCTGTGGGACTGCCTTCCTTCTTGTGCTCCCCAACTTTGAGGACTCCTCTTAGCTCTGGCTGCAGCCCCATCGCTCTGCCAGGTTCAGCGTGGAGCCAGCGGGAGCGAGGGTACAGCTGGACACTTACCTGCTGCCGGGAGAGAACCATCAAGGACTGAGTGCCCTGTCCCCACCCTTGACTGCTTCTGCAGGGCAGGACTGACTTCATCCCAACCAGAGGGACATCTGCACACACCCATGCTGGAGGGGGCCTGGGGAGAGTGAAGCCAGGGAGGGAGCCCAGGAGCTTGGCTCCCTGCTTGCTGCCAGGCCAGTGCCACATGCCAGGGTTTTCTCTATTTATTACAGTATTTATTGTTCTTGCTGCTGCTGGCAGAGTGTTGGCAGGGAATGCCGGAGCAGCGGGTGGAGGGAGGGGAGTGCCCAGCCAGGCACAGAGCTGCCTTTGAGGTGCTGGGGTGGGGCTCAGAGCTGTCCCTTTGGGGCCAGCCAGGGCACTGCCTTTGGGCCCCAGCACTGCTCCTCCTCAGGGAGGAGGAGCATGGCACCACAGAGGAGCATGCCAAAAACACCACAACCCAAAGGAAGCCTTTATTGGGGACTTTCCAGCCACTGACCAGAACAGGGCATTGCTTACATCTTCCTCCCATGCTGAGGCCCCTGCCATGCCCAGGGACCCCCCAGAAGGCAGCTCTACTAGCTTTGTCTATGTACATATACACACATCCACAAGCAGGCACAGGGAGGCAGCAGTTACAAAGGGGACCAAATAGGGGGCAAGAGGTGGCAGCGCGGAAGGCAGTGAGGCCCTGCTCTGAGCACTGTGGGCAGAAGAGGGGCAAGCACTAAAACACAGGGCAGGCACAGCCCAAGCCAGCAGCTGCTGCTGCACTGTCAGAGGCAGGTGGAGGACACAGAGCCACAGCAGCCCAAACCCACCAAGTGTGCAGTACTGGGCACTGCAGGCACCTGTCTACCCTAGCCCTTGACAGCAGCAGGGACGAGGTCCACTCCAGCACTCCAGCCTGGCTTAGCAGCCACCAGGCTCCTCCATGGCAGGGGGTATGGCACCCTGCCTTGCCTGGAGCTCAGGCAACGGGCAGGGCCTGCTGAGCCTTCACCTGGCAAGAAAGCACATGGGGCAGTAAGGGGGAGCAAAACCAGGGCAGGCCTTTGCCAAAGGGCTGCTGTGTGCTTGGGACACAGGCTGGGGACAGCCAAAGAAAATTGGTCCCTGTGTGTTTCCAAAGACATGCTGTGTTCAGCTGGCCCCCTCAGTGCCCCTGCTGACAGAGCACAGGGTGTCAGCCACCTGTGCTCATCCTTAGGGCATCAGGGCCCACTGCAGACCATATCCCACGCTGGCTGCCAGGGTAAACTCACCTCCAGGTTAGTCCTGGCCTTGCGCAGCACATTGTGGGTCCTGGACACTGCAAGGCAATGGGGGCAGTAAGCTCTGTGCTGTGGAGACACCCCAGGCTACCAGGCCAGCTTGGCCCTGCCTTCCCACAGCAAGATGCCCACTGGGCCACATACACTGAGTGAGGATGAACTGCTCCATGCTGTCCTTGAGCTGGGCCATGCTGTGCAGCCGCCTGGCTGTGCTCTGCAGAGCTTCCTCCCTCTGGGAGAGCTGGGCCCTCAGTGCTGCAATCTCACCCTGCAGCTCCTGCTCCTGGGGCCAGTCAGGTACAGTGAGCTGCCAACATCCAGCCCCATAGCCCCTCTGGCCCCTGGCCTAGTGCCTACCTTGCCCTGGTGCTGGGCAGGGCTGACGGGCAGCATGGTGCTCCAGAAGGCAGCCAGGAGAGATGTGCACTCCTCCAGGATGTGATGCAGGGTGCTGGCACTGCCCCAGAGGTGCCCTGTGCTCACACACCCCAAGGCCTGTGGGAGAAGGGTGCAGGAGCAGGTGCTGCCAGGGCACCTGCAGCCCGCTGCACCTGTGCACTGGCCCTGCCCAGCCCAGCAGGGCAGGGCAGAGCCAGCAACAGTCCCCAGGACAGAAGCTCCCTGATGTTTGCCAGCCCTGCAAGCCTCGAGGCTGGTACTGGGCTCAGGAGCCACTTTAGGCATGGTCCACAGAGAGCCTGGCCCCCAGCTGCTGCCAGCCCTGTCCTGCCCACACTTTACCTCCTTTCCCGGGAGCTGGCAGTTGGGCAGCCCACGTGCTGGGTGCGTGAGACAGCTGAGCTTGTGGGCCAGCTGCTTCCCTTCCAGGAGGTGATGCTCCAGGGCCTGGTAGGTGTCCAGGCGGCAGACAGCATGAGCCCCTGGCAGCCCCTCACTCTTCCCCACCAGTGGGGCTGTCCCACATGGGGCTGTGGAACAAGCAGGGTTGGGTGAGGACTGCTGCTTGATTCCCCTCTTGTCCTATCCCAGGGGCTTAGTGCCGCCCTCGGCTCGCTGCCCTTGCTCAGTGAGGGTGCTGCTATGAGTTTGTCAGGCCTCAGCACCCCCTGAAGCAGGTGTGTGGGCAGGCTGCAGTACCCACCGTCCGTCTGCGGGGCCACCGGCGTGTCACAAGGCAGTGGGGAGAAGATGGAAGCTTCTGAGCTGGTGCCAACATCCCGCACCGGCGGGGATGGGAAGCAGCCTGCAAGAAGAAGCATTTGAGCCCCTGCTGTCCACCCTGGCTCTGTGCCTGGGGCTGCTGGGGGCCTGGCCTGTCCTCCCTGCCAGCCAGCACGTTTGCCCCTGCTACTCCGACAGGAGAGGTGTGTGGTACCACTCGGGCTGCAGAGGTGGTGGGCTGGGCACGGGTGGTGAGTACCTGCTCGGGGCTCAGCAGCTGGGCCAGGGAAGGTCTCACAGACATGCAGTTCGGCACGCAGCGTCTGCAGGAGCAGGCGCTGCTCTTCGCATTGCTGCTGCAGGAGCGTGACCGTGTGCTGCAGCCTGCAGAAGGGTGGCACACGTAGGTCCGGTGCCAGCCATGCCACGAAGCCCGGCTAGCCCCAAAGCCCTCATGCCCCACATCGCACCTGTTGTTGTCCTCCTGCAGAGTGCGCCGCTCGTCCCGCAGCTGTCGGACGCTCTCTCGGCGCTCGGCAAGCTCCTCCGCCAGCCTGCGCTGCTCCCCACGCCTCTGGCACAGCTCTGCTTCGGCCTCCCGCGCCCGGGCGCAAGCAGCCAGCAGCGCCTCCTGCACCCGCGCCAGCTCTGGGGACGGAGCACAGAAGTGTCAGCAGCACCCGGCTCAGCCAGCGCTCTCCGGGATACGGAGCTGGGGTCGGTGGTGGCCCGGCCCTACCCTGGGCGAGGTGGTCGCGCTGGAGCCGCAGACTGCGGTTGTCCTCACGAAGAGCCTGGTTGTCCCCACTCAGCTGCAGCCCCGGCTCCGCCGCCTGCCCATGAACATCATTGGGCGATCCTGCACAGGGGACGGATGCTGAGTCTGTCTCCCTCCCTGTGCAAGGGGGTCTGCAAAGCCAGCCCCCCAGCAGCGCTGGCTCCGGAGCAGTACCGTACCGCTGGCCTTGCCGGCCGAGGCCAGGCGGCGTTCCAGCTGCTCCCGGAGCCGGTCGTTGGTGCAGATGGACTCCTCCAGGCGCTGGCGCAGGCTGCGGATCTCCACCAAGTGTTCCTCTAGCAGGTCTGCCCCTGCCACAGCCAAAGGGACTGCTCAGGGCAGGAAGGGCTTTGCTATCTGCCACATTCCATCCCCGCTACCCTGCCCCACACCAGAGCCGCGTCCTGCAGCCCTTCTGGTGCTAGGGCTCCTCTTTGTTTCCCACTCCCAGACAGGATTCCCCTGTGCTTTCCAACGTGGACCTTACCTGATAGCTTCTGGTTGGAGGGGTACCCCGACGGCAGAGCCCCATAAAGTGGCTGGCTAGGAGGGGGCACATCCCAAAGGGTGTGAGAGGCCCCAGGACTCTCAGCCAGGCTCTGCAGCACACCGTGTGGGCATGGCAGGGCTGGGGCTTTGCTGCTCTCTCCGAAGGGGCCCAGTGCCACTGTGGGCTTTGCTGGTGCCACAGGCAACGGCACACCTGCATGCACAGGACAAAGTGGTGAGGAGGTGGAGAAAATAAGCAAGGAGGAAGAATGAGGATAACGCATTTCCACCACACGCTTTTTGCCCCCTTCTTCCTCTGCCCAGCAGTGTAGCCCAACAGCCACCCCAGCACTGACCTCCTGCCCCAGTCAAACTCATTCCCCCTGGACAGCAAGGACTCTCCCAGGCCTTAAGAATTACATCAGCTGGAGCGTCTCAGCCCAGCTCCTAGACAACAACTAAGCAAACCAGCCCTTTCCCAAAGGACCTAGGATGTGCAAGTGCCCCCACCAAGGGCCAGTGCTGCTTCATTCTGTGCACATTCCATCCACCAGGCCCTCTCTACATCACAGCCACATGTCACAGAATCAGAGAATCAATAAGGTTGGAAGAAACATCCAAGATCACCAATCCAACCAATCACCCAACCCTATCTAAATTCCCACTGTCCCCCCAGCCAGAGTGATTGGATCCAATCCAAAAGCAGTAGCTCCAGGAAGCAGAAGAAAGGCTTAGGGCAGGGCAGAGAGTATTTGGGGGCAGGGGTGAGAGGGGAAGGGGGGAGTGGCATGCAGAATGGCACAGCAGGGCATGCAGGGCAGGCAGGACCAACCCCATGCCAGAGGCACGTGCTCACTTTCTCCCAGCTGCTTCCGGAGCACCTGCAGCTCCTGCTGTGCCTCGGCCAGGGAACAGACAGGGGGCCCACAGCACCCCAGCAGTGGGGGTGCTGCAGGAGTAGGGGACCCAGCAGGCAGGAAGGGGGTCAGCCTGGGGGCCAATGAAGGTAGGGAGGCACTAGCAGGTTTGGAAAAGGAGTCGAAGGGAAAGCCTAGAGATAGGAGAGAAATGGAGAGAGATGTCAGCATGGCTCTGGCTCAGCCTGGCAAGGACCTCTCCTCTCCAGAGGCACTGTGGACCCCGGCACATCGCAAGCAGCTGAAGGACCTTGCCTGGAGGTACCGTGGGTTGGGCCAAACCACAGAAAGCTACTCAGGTCCTAGCCTGGCAGGGCTGTGGTACCATGGCAGGATTACCTGAGATGCTCCCCTACAGCCTCAAGTGCTGTGTGCTCACCCTCCCAGGTTGGCAATGGGACACAGTGCCACACAGGCAGCCCCTGCCCAGGCCTGAGGAGCATCTACTGCTGCAGGGACCCACATGCTACAGAGGAGCTGTATAGATGGGCTGCATGTGCCCAGCAGGCAGCCCAAGGTACCTGTCAGCTGGGTGGGCTCCTCATGGCACTGGCTGCACTCACTGGCTGCATCCCCATCGGAGCAGGGCTCCAGCCCCTCAGACACAAAGGAGGAGCTGATGGCAGAGCAGGAGGACTCAGAGGGGGGGAGGCTGCTGCCTGGAGACTCACAGCGCTCCTGCAGCTTCGCCTCCAGGCTCTCAATCACCTTCTCCTTCTCCTGGAGCTCTCGGCTAAGCCTATGGAGATGACCAATCACCAGGGTTGGCAGGGCAGTGCAACCTCTATCCCATGGCCCTCCCCCACTGCACTGTGCACACCCCAGCAATGCACCCCAGACTCTGCGTTCCACCTGGATGGAGACATGGTTTGATCAGCCCGAGCCTGGTGCTTTCCATCCCCAGTGCAGAGGCAGCTCCAGGCTGTCCACCTGGAGCACAGACCCCAGGGGCTCTCCAGACCCCTACCCCAAGAGTAGAATTAACCCATGGGGTTCCCCAAGCCCTCCCTGGGAACAGGTACCTCAGTGCCAGGAGTTCATGGCTGGTTTTATCCTCCCCATCTTGTCGATCTGAAAAACCAAGCCAGAGAGGAGCCAGTCGCCATCTGCATGCCCCAGGGTGCCCATCCCCAAACAGAACCACACAGCAGGACAGGACAGCCCCTCTCAAAGCAGGCAGCCCACACAGCACAAGGTATCTGAATGGCCCCAGCCCTTCATAGCACTCATTAAAGCATCCCTTCTTAGCCCACTGTACCCCAATGTGCCCAGCCCTTCCCCACAGAAGTACTTACTGGTGCCCAGCTTGTCACTGAGCCTCTCAGCCAGATGCCTGCCCTGAGCCAGCTGCTCCCGGAAGCCCTGCCCCAGGTAGTAGTCGATGTCAGTGCCACGAAGAAGGTCCTCAAAGGACCGCAGGGCATCGCGCAGGTGCTGGGCCAGGCTGCGGCTCACCCCGCGGCCCTCCCGCAGCGTCTGCCGCAAGTGGGAGAGCTCCCGAGCCTGTGCCTGGATCAGAGAGTCGTATTTCCTAGGAGAGACGTGCAAGCGGTGAGGCCAGAGGGCACAGCAGGGACGGGGTGCCAGGAACAGAGTCTGTGCACTATCCAGTGCTGCCGCTCTGTTTCACTGTACAGGCACCCCAGGAGCCTGGCTGCAAGAAAAGCACGGAGAAGAAAAGCAAACAAGAAGAAGCCACCACCCTGGCAACCCCCACAGCCCCTTCTGGTCCCAGACCCCATGGCTATACCCTGGCCAAGTAGCAGATTGCAGCTCCTTAGGCAAACCTCCTCCGAGCTTGGCTGTGGGCAGCTGCGCCTCGAGGAGGGCAACGCGACGCACCAGGTGCTGCAGGTCACGGTGGGCACGCAGGGCAGGCGGGCAGAGGGTGCTGTGCCCATCTGACTGCCAGCCCTCATCCTCGTCCGTGAGGCTGTGGGCCGAGGAGGCCAAGGCTGTAGTGCCTGGTGGGGGCCGCTCAGCACCTGAGGTGTAGCCACTGGTGAGGGAGATGGAGCGGGCACGGCGCTGCAGGCTCTGGATCACCTTGTTGGCATTGAGAAGCTGTGCCCTGAGGTCCTGGATGTGCTGCTGCAGAGCCCCTACATCCACTGGGGCCATGGCTTTCTGGGCAGCCTTGCCTGCCCTGGGCATCCCTGGCCAGTGTGGGGACCCCAGATCCTCACCCAGGCTGGGCTCACTGAACACATCTGGCTCCTCACACTCTGCAGAGGGAACAGGGCATGGTGTCACTTCTCCATGCCAGCTAGGCAAAGCACAGGGATCCCCAGAGCCCTGACCCTACTTACCAGGGCTGGTGGCCTCATCCCGGTCAGCCTCGGTCTCACTTCGCCCACACGTCTCATAGCCCAGGTCCTGGAAGTCCACCTGCACTTGCTTGCTCAGCTGCTGGGCCTGGGGCTCACCTGATGGGCAGCCCCAAACTTAAGTCCTGCTTTGGCCAGGATCCACCACCCCTGCCCCATGTGCAGCACAGGGCATGCAGGGCTTGGCACAGACCCCCCTGTCCTGCCTGGGGCTTTAACTCACGGAGGAGGATGTGGCACTTCTCCAGCTGCTCGGCTTGTGCCCGCACCATGGCCTCTGAGGCAGCAAGCCTGTCCTGCAGCTCCTGACACTGCCTTTGGCCCTGTGCCACCTGAGACCGCAGCTCTGCACCCAGTCCTGACCAGCTCCCACCAGAGGCCATGCCCTGCACCTGCCAGAAGTGAGACAGGATATGAGCTCCCCATTTCCACCCCCATCCCAGTCCCCTGTGTCCAGGGCACTTACACGACTCCCATCCTCTCTCCCTGGGGTACCAGGGCAGAGTTTCTTGGCCACGTCATCCTGGGCCCGTGCCTCCAGCGCTGGCCGTTTGGCAGGCACGGCTCCCCTCTCTGCTGGGGTCCCCGGGCCATCCCCAGTGCTGCCAGCTGGGCGGTCCCTGGGGGCACTGCGGCTCTTCCTCTGCAGCCTGCGGGGCTCAGGGGCCAGGGGGCTGCCCAGCCCAGCCTCCTCCTGCTCCCCATTCTCCAGCAGCGATGTGGCTTCACCCATCTGCTCCTTGAGCTCTGCGTTCTCCAGGCACAGGCTCAGCATCGCCTTCCTGGGGACACAAGGCACTGTGAAGGGCAGGCAGAGGCCAGGCACAGGGCACTCACTCCAGCCCCTGCCACTCGCATGCTCCAGCACCCAGGGCTCTTGCCTCATGTGGGAGACAGAGGAGAAGCCAGCTTCTTCCAGCTGCACCTTCAGCTCCCTCAGCTCCTCTTCTGCCCGCAGCTCCTGTTCTAGCATGGAGGATGCTCTGCTCCCCATCATGGTCCTTTCAGGGCCCCCACTTTCCTTAGGGGTCCGGGAGCTGGTCTAGAGAGACAGAGGGGGACAGGGACATTTCCAAAGGAACCAGGACAGAGTCTGACAGTGGTGTAGTGCCCACCCCTGCCACCCCTGCTCCTGGTGCTGTGCTGCCACGACTCACCTGTTGGGTTGCCACACCCTGGGCTGCCTTCTCCTTGCTGCTGTCAGTGAGGTTGGTGCTGGCATCATCAGCATCTGTGCCTGTGGCCTGACCTAGAGAACAGCACAGCACAACGAGGTGCTCAAAGCAGTGACAGTGGCACCATTGCCTCCGTCCCATCCTTGGCGATGCTCACAAGTCCTGTGGGCAGCCCCGGGGCAGGTGCCTGCTCTCCTACATGCCTGCTGCTGGGGTGCTTCCAGCAGGTCTCTCCACAGTCCCTGTGCCCTGTCACACCGTCTCTGCATGCTGGAGCCCCAACCCAGCACCCTGTGCTGGCCCTACAGCAAGGGAGGGGACAGTCCCCACTGCCTGCAGACCCAGGGTTGGCACCTGCCCCATCCACATCTCTGATTTCACCCCACCTTGTGGTGGCTTCCCCAACACACGTGCAGACATGCTGTCCACCCTGCAGCCACTTCACAAGCCACAGCCAGCAGCCGCATGTTCTAGGTCAGGCTGGCACTGTCTCAACCTGCAGGGACTGCTCAGGGCAGGCACTAACAGTGCCCCAAGCCTTGCTGTCCTATGTGGCACTGGGCTCCTTGCAAGCCTTGCAGTGCTAAAGGGACCCTTGTGTCCCACACCACAGTGCACAGGGGGCGTGGGCCCACCCTGCCCCACAGAGCTGAACTGGGGGCATGCTTCTCTGCCTGAACACAGCTCTGCTCCTGGCCTCCTGGTGTAGAGCCCCAGGCAAGGGCTTGCCACCCTTATCTGGGCAGCTTTCCTCCCACTTAGCCTGCTCTGCTTGGCTCCTACTGCCTTGGTTGTGACATGGGTGTACTTCCAACCCTTCTTCTCCCCAGGGAATGGGGAGTTTGGACAGGACCCAAGACGATCCCCCTGAGGCTGTGCAGGGCTAGGTTTCAGAGGTGCCTTGCCTTAGCCAAACCCACCACCATCAGGCAAGGCTGAACATGCAGCAGAGAAATGCAGGGAAATCACAGTATCACACAGTATCCCAGTATATCAGAGGTTGGAAGGGACCTCAGGTGATCATCAGGTCCAACCCCCCTGCCAGAGCAGGATCACTTAGGGTAGTCTGCACAGGAATGCATCCAGGTGGGTTTGGAAAGCCTCCAGAGAAGGAGACTCCACAACCTCCTTGGGCAGCCTGTTCCAGGGCTCTGTCACCCTCACTGTAAAGAAGTTTCTCCTCATGTTGAGGTGAAATCTTCTGTGTTCTAGTTTGAACCCATTGGTCCTTGTCTTATCACTGTGAACCACTGAATAGAGCCTGGCCCCCTCCACTTGACACCCACCCCTCAGATATTTATAGACATTCATCAGATCCCCTCTGTCTTCACTTCTCAAGACTAAAAAGCCCCAGGGCTCTCAGTCTCTCTGGCAGGAGAGAGTGGCCAAACATCCCTGGTGAAGGATACACACAGTTCCTGGGAAGGAGAGCCGAGGAGCAGCCAGGAGCACACTTGGGCACAGAGTGCACTATGCACAAAGGTAGTGGCACACTCATGAGAGTCACTTGTGACAAGCAGCTTCCAGGAGACTGCACAACTTGGGAGCACCTGACTGCCAAGGCCAGGCAGACATCACTCTGAACGCTGGAGCCTGCTCACTGAAGCAGCCATGCCCCGGGGAGCAGGGACAGCCATCATGGAGAGCAAAATGCTTACAGGCAGCTGCAAACGGCGGCAGCAGCACCCAGGTGTGGCAGCAGTAGCTCCCGTGGGTGGCATTCAGCACAGCCAAAGCACAGCCCTCTGAGCCCCTAAGGACACAGCCTGCCAGGTAACAAACCAGATGGGGCTAAAGCTCAATGCTTGCAGGGCTCTGAAGGGCAAAGGGACAAAGACGTTTGGTTGCAGGCTTTGCTGGAGACCTGAAGACCACATGCAGATGGCTCTCAAGCCAGATCCCCATGGCTAAGAGGCCAGGGCTGCTCTGGGCACATGGGAGAACTCCCTCCTGTGCCAGGACACAGCACCCCACTTCTCACCATCATCCACAGCTCCGCAGGGCTCCCAGTGCTCTAGGACTGGGGCAGGAAAAGACAGCACAAATCTCAAGATAAAAAAAAAAAAAAAAAACAGGGAATAAGAGAAAGCTGGTGCTGGAGGAGCAGAGAAGTGTACACACAGGACAGGCTGTGCCCAGGCTGCTGTTCACCAAGTGCTTGAGCCCTCCATCACAGCAGGAGCACACCAGGGTGCAAAGGGGACAAAGGCTGCTCAGCTCTCTGTGTATTGCTGGCAAGAGAGACACCAGATGCAACCCCAGCTCTCTTCTTCAGACTTTTTGCCCTTCACACCCAGCCTGAAGACACAGAGGCCTGGTTGCATGGCTTCAAAATGGCACAGGGCCCCAGGTGCAGTGGCTGACCTGGAAGTGTTCACACTGCTGGGAACAAGGGAAGGGAAGCACGGACCCAGGGAAACCAAGAAGAAAGAGAGACCTTCACAGAGAGCTACAAGACAGCAGAAAGCACTGAGCAGTTTGACACAGGGTGCTCAGGCTGGTCCTTGCAAAGGGCGGATAAGTGCCCAGGCAGGGATACCAGGGGTGAAAGGAGGTCCTAAGGAACAGAGTGAAAAAGTTTGGGCACCTCAGCCTAGGATAATGCTCCCCTACGGGGTACTTACAGCACTAAGGTAAACAGAGGCCAGGGACAGATCTGCACCAAAACACATACAAGAGATGGGAGCTGCTGGAGCACCAGCCAAGACTTGACTCAGGCCATGCCAGGGAGTCTGTGCCAGGTCCTGGGCTCCGTGGCATTCAAGGGACCAGGGAGGCAGCTGGGCATCCGAGCAAGGATGGAGGATGGAAGGTGGAAAGACAAGGACACAAAGGCTTCTCTGGAAGCGAGAGGCAGAAGGAGAAAGAGAAGATGGTGCTACACAGAGAAGCGAGAGGAAGGGAATGAGATGAAAGACAAGGAAAAGCTAACCAAGTACCAGAGCTGCCCAGCAGCCACCAGCTGCATCCCTTTGGGCCACAGGAGAACAGCTGGACTCACCACACAGCTAGGCACAGAGCAGAGCAGCAGCGCTGGCCTGCTGCGTGTGAAGGGAGAGCTCTGCTGCCTTCTACCCCTCACTGAGGCAGGCAAGAGAAGACCCCAGCATGGGTGCAGGGCATGGCACAGGTGGTGTCATGTGGAGCAGTCACAGAGGTGGGCAGCAGGGCAGGCACAAGTCCAGGTGGTGCAGCTCCACAAGACAGAGCTTTTCTGCTCCCCTTGCTCCTAGCTCAGCTTCTCCAGCACACAGAAACTGATGCTCAGAGGTACAAAACCTGCTCCTGCCACCTTGGGAAGGGATCAAGTATGAGGTTGCTGATCCATGGCCCACTGCCCCTGGGAAGTGCTGATCATCAGAAAGTTGTTTTCCAGCTCTCACACCAGTCCAAATGCTCCCTGAGGAAGTGAAAGATGCCCTAGAACTGCTATGCAGCAGTGCCAAGTGGAACTGTCCCCAAAGCAGAAGCAGGACCCTGTCCCTTGCCCAAGAGCATGTGGAGCCTGTAATAAGCTGCATGGATACAAGTGAGGGAGCAGAGCCAGTCCAGACCCCAAAACAGCAGTGGGAGCAGTGACCCCAAAACAGCTGTCAAGAAGAGGAAGCTCTCTCTCCCTTGAAGGTACTCACGAGCTAGTCTGAGACAATTTGCAATTCAGGAAAAAAATAAAGTCAGTAAAATCATGGGCACAGGATTTGGGTTAAGCATAACATGAATTGTTGGTTGGAGACCAGACTTATGTAACAGCCCTGGAGCCTTGCAGCCTTTCTCCAATCCTCAAGCTCTGGCACCTGCTTTTCCATAAACACCTCCACCTTTTGGGCCTGCTACCATCAACCCAAAAGGGGGATGTCACTGGGGCAGAATGGTGAGGGGATACAAAAACTCACACTCATGCACTTGGGAGATGATAGAGGACATCTGATGCATCCTTCAGAGAAAGGGAATCTTTATTTGGCCCATGAGGGTGGAGGGAGAAGGGAGGTAAAGGGAAATCAACTAAAATGGAATGATTTGAATGTGCAAATCCATCAGTGGCCAGCAGGGTGGGCGAGACGGGAACGAACGGGAGACACCGGCGGCCGGCACTGATGGCCGTTTCGGAAGCAGCTCAAACACAAACCAAAGCAGGCCCTGGGGGGGCTCTACCGTACCGTGGCTAAGACCCCAAGCAGCCCTCCCCGAGTCAGTGCGGCAGGCTGGGTTAGGGAGCGCCAGTGCTGGCTCAGAAGGCATGCTGGGGTGGGGCTCTCACACGCTCCTGTTCCCCACCTCCTGTGGCACCCTGCGGCTCCAGCCTGCTCAAACGCTCCAAGCTTCTTCCCAGGGCTTCTTCCAGCTGCCCACGGAGCTCGTGGACCCCCTCCAGCTCCACCTGCAGAGTGTGGTCTCTCGCAGCGCTACGCCAATGCGCCACAGAAAAGGAAAGAGGGTTAGACAGACATCAAATGGGCCCCCTCCAGCTTGGGAAGCCACTTACAGCAGGCACACATGTTCCCCAGGCAGCTCAGCCACCTCTTGGCCTCACCTCCAAACCTCCCCAGAGCACAGCCATCCCCAAAAAAGGCTCCAGCCCATGGCAGAGAACTTCTAGTCACAGCTGTTCTCTCCAGTACTTTCCCAAGCACTCCACTTATGTGCTTCTCCTGCTATCAGGTAGCTCAAATATCCCAGAGGCTGCTGCCCCATGAAGAGCAGGGGATTAGTGCAGGGGACAGAGAATGCTGGCCACACGGCGCTGCAGGACCACCGCCTGGATAAGCACCTAGACAGATCCTTACCAGCCCAACAGTTGGCTGGGAACCTGACAGCAACCTCTGAAAGGTAGCCAAGTGTGGGTTGGAAACTGAGCTGGGAAAAAAGAGATGGAAATCCCAGGGCCTGAACAAGAGATGGCACGGGGTGGGGAGTAGTTCACACAGCATGTGAAGCTCAGCCCTGCAGCCTCTTCCAGGGAAAAAAAGGCAGCCTAAAACTTGGAATCCCAAAGCTCCACTTGTCTGATTCTTTGCCTACACTCTCTCTTTCCCACTGAGAGCAGCAGGCGAGGGACTGCCCCACTGGCCCAGCCACGCTTGCCACAGCAGTGCAGCATGGAGCCCAGGCAGCCTGGCTCACCTGTCTGGATGTGTGTGGAACTTCACCAGGCTGCCATAGAGCTGCCTCTCTGCCTGGAGAGCCTCGTTCAGCCGATTCCGTTCAGCCACCAGCCCCTCCAGCATCAGTAACAACTGCTTGGAGAGACAGACACAACACAACACTGAATGAGAGACATAAATCAAAGGAGAAACAAGGGCTTCCCCTTTCTCTCCTGCTTGTGTCCAAGTGTTGATTAAGTCAATCGGTGTGAGCCCGGCACTCCCAAAAGACTCTGCCCCTGGGACAAGTGCTGAAGGGAACCAGTCCTACTCCTCTGCATCCCCCTTGTAGTACACAGCCAGCTTCCAAGAACAAGCACACCTCAGCATATTCTAGGCCTGTGAAGAAAGCCTTGTAACTGAGCACCAACAGAAAGATGAACACACCCAAGCCTGCCTAGCAGACTACCTGCTGCTTTCTGTTTCCAGTAGCCTCCTGTCCTCGTGACTCTGCTACGGCCACTTTCTCCCGAAGCACCAGCACTTCTTGGGTCAGCCTTTCCATGGCTGGAATTTCCTCAGGATCCACCAGCTGCATCTGTAGATCCTGCAAACCAACAGCAGGAGAGCTCAGTGAGGAAGGGATCAGTAACAAGGACAGCTGGATCCTAATAATCCTCCTGATTAGAAAGCAACTGTCAGGAGTCTCCAGCATTTGGAAAGACTCAGGTCTCCCAAGAGAAATGCCAGTGCACCCAGAGGGTACAAGGCACAGGCAACAGCCTGGAGCAAGAACTGAGAAGGGGAACAATGCACTGTGTTTAAAGAAGGGTGGTTGTTAGACAAGAAACACAGGCCAAATGATGACACTCCTGGGGTCTGGGCCTCTGCCTTCTGGACAAAGCAGCAGAGGGCTGTAGGCAAACCAGCAGCAATATCACCCATGAGCAGCCAGCTACATTGCTCTGAGGGTGTGGGGAAAGCTTTCCCAGGCAGAAATGACACAGCGCATCACCTCACCTTGATGAGGTCCTCTTTGATCTGGATGGTCCTGGTCAAGGACTCTATATCTGAGGCCTGCACCTGCAGCTCTTCCTCTTGCGTGGCTATGACAGACTGGAGAGCAGTGAGCTCCCGCTGGGGAGGAAAAAGAAGTTTGTGAGAGACTTCAGAAAGCAAACATCCCACTGCAGGCTGATGCCCCATTTCCATCCCTGGGAGCACCCTCACAATAGGGGGGGTTCAAAACCTTCAGTGAGGGGCAGCCCAATGGTCTCCTCTAAGCAAGGGAGATCAGCACAGGCTCCATCAAGCTCACCCTGCTTTCCCTTTCCTTCTTTGCCATTAGCTCCAGCTCCTCTTTGGCATTAACAAGATCCTTCTCCAGTTCTGCTGCTGAAGTGGTAACTGCAAAGACAGCTCAGTTACTGCAGGAACACAGCATAGCAGCTCTGCTCCCAGCATCATCACAATCCCTCTCTGGCAAGACAGGTCCACAATGCCTGTGCTCCCCATCACACTGCCTCTTAGTGAACACTCTTCTGCCCTGCTTTATCCTTACACAGCAGCACAAAGTAGCAGCAACATCCTGGGCCTGCTGTCCCTAGCAAAATTCATCCCAAGGCAAAAGCCAAACCAGCTCTACTTGCCTCAGCCCAACCCGAGCCACAAATTCAAAAACCCTTCACAGGACAGGATCAGCTCTCCAGCATCAGTGTCTCACCTCAGACCCAACACCAGCTTTCTCTTTCCCATGCTCCCATCCACTGAAACCATCATCCAAAGGGGAAGCACAGCTTTATTTCACAATACTCACTTTTGCTCAAAACTATTCACTCTCGCTCAAAACTCTTCACTCTCTCACAGTTTCATGTGACCTTAGTTCCCCCACAGTAAAAAGCTCTGGTTAGGTTTGGGGACCCTGAAACAAGCTGTCACCCCACTCACCTCCCTCTGTCCTGCAGCTGCTGTCCCCTTGTGGGGTTTCAGAAATGTCTGTAGCTCCACAAGCTCTTTGGAGTATTTCCTGAAAACACAGAAGTCTCCAAGTTCACATCTTGATGGGGAGCCTAGCACTCACAGCTTCCCCAGTGCTCCGGGCAAGGGTTTGAAACTAGACAGGGTAGCCTTAGACTGGACATTAGGAAGAAGTTCTTTACTATGAGGGTGGTGGATCACTGGAACAGGTTGCCCAGGGAGGTCGTGGAGGCCCCATCCCTGTAGACATTCAAGGTCAGGCTTGACAGGACTCTGAGCAGCTTGGTCTAGTTGAAGATGTCCCTGCTTACTGCAGGGGAATTGGACCAGATGACCTCTAGAGCTCCCTTCCAACCCAGTGCATTCTATGATTGCAGCAAAGCTGCTGTCTGCTTTGTTATGTCTCTGCAATGTGAAAAACCACTGAAGACGATCTAGCCAGGCAGTGGGGAGAAACAATTGCACTGAACCTAAAAGCTGCATATGTGGGCAAAAGGATGCTGGCCTGATCTTGCTTGGCACTGGGGGAGGTTGCTGACAGTGACTCTCTTCATTAGCAGATTAAATGGATTGCACTCAGCTGCAGCAAGCTCATCTTTTAACTGAGACTCTACAAAGATCTAAATCTCCATCCAAGGATGTGGCTCAGAGGGACCATGCAGGAAGGAAAACACAGAGCTCGGTCCATATACACATCCCTGGGAGCCCCCAGAGCTTGCTTTGATCCTGGGAATAGAAAGGAGCAACCTGTTTACAGCTGCTTGAAAACATCTGACACGTCAGTTCACCAATAAACCACTGACAGCTGCTCAAGCAGGAGGTGGCCTCTGCAGCCTTGGAGTTGTGTTCAGCCTCACAGGGGTTTTTAGCAAAGCTGCTTTAAAAATATCAACTCCAATTGTGGAAGAGACAGCAAACAGCCAGCAGGCTCTGCCAAGAATTGGTGGGACCTAAAATTAGCTCTCCTGTCCCCTCCAGAATGTGACAATGTCAGGGAGGGGATTACAATACAGAAGGCAGCCTGGCCCAAGGAAGGACCGGGTCAATGCTGGAAGGTCAGAGGGTGAATTTCTTTCATACTCTCATGTGCCCTGAGGACTCAAATATTGCCTGATCAAAACCCAAGGAGACAGTGAGTGACAAAGGCTGGTGGAATCAAGATCAGGACATTCAGGCAGCATTTCTGCTCTTCAGTTTCTTCTCCTACAGCAAGTCTCTTCCCTAATCCCACTTCCATTTCTAACATTCTCTGTGGTACTCTCCTCTCTCCTGTTTCCTTCTGAGGCAATCAGCTCTCTCTGGAGCCTCCAGGCCACAGGCAGAGCAGTACAGTCCATGATTCTTACTGGTATGGGTTGTTTGTCCTCCTTCACCAGCCTACCCCCAGGCACCTGGGTCCACACAGGCTGCTTGCCCAGCACATGCTGGCGCAGGAGTTGTAGCTCGCAGCTCCTCTCCGCCAGAGCTTCTGCCATCTTCTCAGCTGCCACCTGATGGAGCAGGAAAAACAGGGGAAGGCAAGGCTGTTACCAGGGGTAGGATCCCTGTCTCTTGCCTTCCTTAGAGACTAAGGGAAACCATTTCAATATTTATCTGTCACTTGAGACTAGAAGCGTTCTGCAAACCAGCCTGGGGCCAGCTCCCGGCCAGTGACTCTACTACAGCCTTCCCATCTCTGCTTGCCAGGTGGCTGCAGCAAGGCTCAGCTTGTTTACATACAGGGGAATAAGCTCCTCAGTTTCTCTCCTTCCATGCAGGACAGGAGAACGACAGAGGAAGAGGAGGCAGTGCTTGAGCTTTTAGTCCCCTGCTACACGAGAGTAGCCAGAGGAGGAACCGTAGCTCAATAAGTGGCATTTACATGGCCAAGACCATGCACTAGTCTGGCTACTGTGTAAGTTAAGAAGCAATGAGCAGAGCTTCCTCAGACTTCTGTGCTACAGAAGCAGTAGCTGAGTCTTCCTTTCTATTCTGGTAGCATCCACATGAAGCACCAACCCCCACACAACCCCTCTGCTGCCCCAAGCCCAGGAGCATCTGCATCTCCTTCCCCACCACACACAAACTCTGCCTAGTCCACCTCGTAACTGGCACCTGTCATCTCTACAACTCCCTGAAAGGAGGTTGTAGTGAGGTATGTGTTGGTCTCTTCTCACTAGTATCAAGTGACTGGACAAGAGGAAACAGCCTCAAGTTGTGCCAGGGAAGGTTTAGACAGGGTATTAGGGAAAAACTTCTTTGTTGAAAGAGTGGTCAGGTACTGGAATAGGCTGCCCAAGGAGGTGGTGAAGTCACCATCCCTGGAAGCATTCAAAAAACACACAGACATGGCACATCAGGGTAAGGTTTACTGGCCATGGTGGTGCTGGGCTGACAGCTGGACTTGATCTTAAGATCTTTTCCAACCAAATCAATTCTGATTCTAAGAGCTGCTGCTTCGTAACTGCTCCCATGTGATGGGTTGAGACCAACCTAGAAACTGGTTCTTCATCGCTCAGCAGGTCCACCAGGCTTCACCCACAGCAGCTAGAGCACAACCTCTCTTTGTCAACCCAGGGCAGAGCCACCCACCTCACACTCCCTGCTGCAGCACTGCACAGAACTCACTCTGCTCTGCTGCTCCTTGGTGCTCAGAGCCTGCAGCAGCTCCCGGATTTCAGCATCATGCTCCATGGTCTGACGGTTCCTGTCGCTGAGGAGATCCTGCAGCATTTTCTCCTTGTGCTGGAGGCGCAGGCACAGCTCCTCTGCCACCTCACTCTGGCCTGGGCCCAGCTTGCACAGCAGAGTTGCTGTAAGCTCCTGAACAAGGAGGAAGGAGGAGATGGAGAAACAGTTTTGCCATCAAAGTAGGAGCTGCTGAAGGACAAGGAACCTTTCAGCCTGGGTGCAGCTGAGAGAGCAGTGTGCCTCAGCAAGCACAGATATTTAGATGCCAAAAGCAGCCAGCTTCCAAAGCTCTGGGCACAGCTTCAGGGGCCCTACTCAGAGGCAAGCAGTCAAGATGCTCTGGTTTGGGACCCCTCTCTCTGCAGCCAAACTAAGGCCTCACCTCCACTTCCTTGTTCCTGTCATGCAGGCATGTCTGCAGCTGCTGGATGATCCCCTCCTGCTCTTTCTGCCTGCTGCAGGATTTGGCCTCGATCTGCTCCTTGAGCCAGCGGAGGTTTTGGCAGGTTGCTGAGACCTGCTCTAGTTCCAGGGTTTTGGCTTTCAGGAGGGTCTCCAGGCTCTGTGGACCACAACAGAAACAGCTCAACCAGGGACAGAGACTTTACCCTGAATCAAGCACAACTGGAAACACCAGTCTCTCCTGCTAGTGGAGTCACACAGATTCAGCCCTGCCCTCTCCAGACACCACATTCACCTCCACACCCAGCCCAGAAACACGACTGACCCAGGAGCTTACCCCCCATGCAGAAGGCCAGGGGGAAGGCCAACACTCTGCAGCTGCTCACCCCAGTGACCACCAGAGCACTCAGAGGAAGCTCTGCCTGGCATCACCCTGGGCCCCAGCACTCACATGAATGGTGGCCTCGTTGCTGGACAGGACACTGCGCAGCCTCTCCAGGTCACTCCCACGCTCCCTCACCGAGAGGCGGAGCTGCTGCAGCTCTTGCTCCTTCTTCTCCAGGGCACAGAACTTCTCATCTACTGCTCGCTGGGGTGAGAGAGAGATTGCTCACAGAGGAGCTGCAGGGCTCTGCAGCCCCCCCACTCGCTGTGTGGGGCATCTCAGCACTTCCTTTCAGAAGACTCCTCTGGAAGGCTGAGCCATGAAGAGCATGTAGAAGACATGGTCACCTCTAGGGCCAGCCTGGTGCTGCACCACTGATGGTAGCCCAAAAGCTAAGCCCCAGGGTAATACAATACATCACACAGGGACTGTGCTCACCTCCAGAGCAGCATCCCTGTCGCTGACTCGCTGCTGCAGTTTCTCCAACATGGCATTCATGGCTGCAGGGCTCTTGTCCAAGCTTTGCTGGCATTGCAGAAGCTCTCTTGATTCCTGGGCATCACACAAACATCCCTCTAGGACAACTGTCAGTCCAGAAACCCCCAGGGAGGGCCACAGGAGAATCAGGGCTACCTACCTACACCCTACACTTGCTCTACACACACATTAAAGGGTGGCAGAGCCTCAGCACCCAGGGCTGGTTGACTAATGACAGCCAGGGTTCACCAGGCATTGCTGTGGGCTGAGGTACTCAGATACTTGCAACTTTTTCCTCATCTTAAGAGCCCAGAAGCATATCTCTCCCTCCCCTCTTTTCAAAGGGCATGTATGGAAGTGACAGACTTCTGCATCACCAAATACCAAAGGAGGAGCAGAGGCCCTGGCTTTTTTATGCTCAACTTGAGTATTTCTGCATCTCACCTGCAGAAGCTGTTCCTTGTGAGCCAAGTGATGATTCAAACGCTGAACTCTCTGCTCCTGGGCCTGCAGCTCACAGCATTTCTCCCACTCCACAGTCTGGAGCTGCTGAGCCTTGTCCTGCAGCTCTGCCTGCAGCTGCTGTATCACAGCACGCAGCTCCTGTGAGGGACAAGCACATACTCTGGCAGTCAGTTCTCTACAGGCCTGGAAACAGCAGGCCAGTCTGGAGAAACCAAGAGCAACGAGGGCTGTGGGGAGAGCCAAAGATGCTCTGCAATACTACAGCTTTCACATCACATCCATGGTGAAGAAGTCTGAATTTGTTTTACTCCCTGGGGTATCTATCCATCCACTAAGCCCCTTCACAATGAAGCACATCTAACCTGTGCAGCAGCAGACATGAACTTTGTAACACTGCAAAACCAGATGGGATATTTGCACCAGCCAAAAACGTACCAGGGACAACACATCCACTTATCAAGAGCTTTCTGATTCTAAATCCTCAGACAGGAAGCTAAGGAGACTGGAGAATTCTCCCTGGCACATGTGACAAGGAGTTAGCCAATGTGCCCAGGCTGGTGCAGGCAGAAACGGTGAATGAGAGGGAAGTACCTGGTTGTGCTTCCAGGTTGCCTCTTTCTGCTGCTCTTCCTCATGCATCATGGTCTCTAAGAGCTGGGTTGCTCTCCTGGCTTCAGCCAGTTGATGCTCTTTATGGCCCTGAGCTCTTTTTAACTTCTGTACCTCCAGCTTGGTGCAGAAAAGTGTGTTCTGAAGATCTAGCAGTGACATTTGCTGCTCCTGGGATGAGAGTAGACTCTCTGACATCTAACAAGAGTGAGAAGCAGGAAAAAAAAAAAAAAAATCAAAGATTTTAAACCCAGGATCCCTACAGTGTACCTGAGGCTGCCCAGGGACATAGTGTTACACACTGTTACGTACCTGCAGCTGCCCCAGCTGGCTTCTGTGTATCATGTCCTGCAGCTTGGCCACTGTCTCGTTCTGCCCTTCGATGATCTGGTACAGCTCCTCTGTCTGTGAGAGGCAACACAGAGCCCAGCCATCAGCAACCCAGGCACTGAGCCTCCCAGCCCGAGCCTGCAGCAGGGGCCGTGCCCCACGTCAGCAAGGCATGAAAGCAAGGGCTCTGCAAGAATTTCAACGAGACCCAGGGCGCCCAGCGACGGCTTCAGCATTCATTTCCAGACACTGCCTACAGGGCTAGCAGACTTTGCTCGTGTGGTGAGCAGCACCCTGTCCCCCCAGAACTATTACCTTACTCTCTTTGCTCTTCAGGGCCTCGTTCAGACTCTGGATTGTACGATCTTGCCTCTGCAACGTTTCTTGGGCAGATTTTAATTCCAATTTCAATTCATTCAGCTTATCCTGTAGCAACTGAAGACAGAAATATGTTAGTTTTTTTTTGTTTTTCAATCCTGCCCAATGCTTTACACAAACACCCTTAGGACTCTTCCCACTCCTTACTCAAGTCTGTACAGCCCAGGTGTTCATCAAATCAAGATCAACATGGCTCACTCTTGAGCCTGTAAGTACTGTTTGAGCTGAGTGGAGATGGGTGGGGACAAAGCCTTCAATCCCTCCACAGGCCTGCTGCAGTGCTTCTGACCCCTCCAATGCAGCCCTTGGGCAGGGTGGAGGTCCCAGACTTGGGTTCACATACCATACTGCTTTTCACATACTCCAGAGGAGTCTTGCTCAGACTGCCCAGAAGCTTACCCAGTTCCTACCATTTTCCTCTTAAGGGAACAGAAACAAGAAGCTGTTTCAGCCTAAAAACCTCTCAAGAAATCCCTATTTTTTTTTTCCAAAATCCACATGGAGAAGCTACACATTCTAGAAACTGTCCCCTTTGCTTCTGAAGTACTCTAGAGCATTGCAGCTGCCCCTTTACAATCTCCCATCCCCTCCTCTGACTGTCTCCTTTGACTATCCAGTTACTCTCAGTCTGGGTAATCCCCATTTGATCAGATCAGTGGCTTCTTTAGCCTCCAGTCCTGCCTTCAGAAAAGAAAAGAGTTTAGCCAGGGCTAGACTGCCAACAGCACACTGCAAAGCAAAGTGGAATGTTCCACAAGTCTCCATGGCTGGTTTACAACCTGAGCAACTCTTGCCTTTGACAGCGTCACCCTAAAGAGACTACCACCTCAAACAGTTTTTGAGAGTTCTCTGCTTTCACCATCACCTGCATGGCTCAGTGCACATTGTGTACTTTAGCAACTGCTTCTTAGCATTTCTAAATGTGCTCCCTGCTGGTGTGCTTCATCTCTGATGATATGCAGCTTTCTCCAGACTCACTCAAACCTGTTTCTTAAGGAGCTGGTGCTGCCACATCATTTCCTCTTATTGCTCATTAGTTTGCACACCTGTCATGTTATCTCTTCTCTAAGAGGCACTCCCCCTAACCTGTTTAAACAGTTCCAACTACATTTTCTGGGCCTTGGGCTTCTTTATGATCTTTTATGATCCAGGCAGCTCCAACAGCTTCCAGCTGTCCCCAGGTTTAAATAAAGATCACATCCCAACATTGTTTTTTTTCCCCATTTTACCACTGCCTTTCCAGTGGGTATAACTTACTTCAGAGTTCAAGAGCATAACTAAGAACATCTACTCCTTATGTGTTAAACTTGATCTGCCTCAAGACAACTCAGAGGCATGTTTCTTTCCTAAGAAAGCATTTAAACTGAAATGAAAACAGGAGCCTTCAAGCACTGATCTCCCTTACTGCTTGGGAAAAAAAAAAAAAAAAAAAGCAGCAACAGGTGCCTCAAAATGCAGGTTCCCTTCTCCCCCGAACCAAGCTCAGCTCCTGCAAATCTGAGAGACAAGGAAACAGCCCTGTGCATCTCTTCATCTGCTCCCAGAAGACTCACCAGGCAAGTGGGAAGCTCTTCCAAAATAATGGTTTGCAAAAATAAACCATGAAAATGTACACAGCCCAGCTGCAGAAAGAAGTAAATGCTTTTAACTCAAGCTGGCAGACAACAGCCCTGAGAATCATGCATCAGTGCACATCCTTGCTGGAACAGAGGTCCAGATGCCTGCCTCTGGCCAGGCTTGGAGGCACCTTACCATACTGACTTCATCAGACTCATTAGACACTGAATTTGCTGTTCATGAATACCTTGTTGGCAGCTTCAAATTGCTGGAGTTCGCCCTGCAGCTCTGCAGCACGCTGATCAGATACAGGGTCACCTGGATGCAGCTGATGATGTTCATCTTGCAGATTCTGGGGAGGAAAAATAAAAAAGAAATGGCTCAAGTCTTGCACCGGCTTCTTTGATTTAGCTGGCAGCCCTCAAAGACCTTGCAGCATGGGTTTAAATGTGCCCCATGGTGCTCTTCTGTCTCCAAGAGATCATGCTGCCTGTGCCTCCCTTCACCTGGGTGGCAGGCTGGCACCTGGCAGCTCTCTGTCTGACCTGCCAGAAATGCCCTGCTGCCCTTTCTCTCCTCATTTCTGCACCGTGAACCCAGCAACACCAGCAGCTCCAGCCACTATCTGTGGGCTGATGGTGGACCTGCTCTCCACACGAAAGTCACATCCCTGAAACTGTAGCCTGGGGGTTGGACAGGATGACCTTTCAAGGGCCCTTCCAACCCCTAACATTCTGTGATTCCCCTCTGTCCCATGTACCTTGCTGGCAGCTTCAAAAAGCTGCAAAACCAGCACTGAACCAAAATCCTCCCTCCCATGTTCTGCTAAGCTTCTTTGTCTTAAACCCACAGCCTTCAATCCTTTCCTCCCCCCATGACTTAGCAGTCACTGCCTGCTCTGAACCCCTCCACTTGTGATTCTCTGGGCTCTCCTTCATGGCTCCCCACACTCCAGCACCTACACTGAGTGCAGTACCCTGCAGCTCCACAAACCATAGCAAATGCAGTGCCACAGCTGAGATTTGCTTCATGACACACAGCCTTTTCTTGAGAGTGGAAACAGCCTATTTTCTGATGCATGGCCTGCCAGCCCCGATTTCTGAGCACACACTAGTCCCTTGTCCTCCCTTCTTACTACTTTGCTACTTCCCACCTAGCGAGTTGTTAACTCCTCAGAGCAGCACTTGAACCCAGCCATCCAGCCCAGCCCTCACAGGACTCACTAAGTATTCCTGAGCACCATCAGTGATCCCAGATGGACTGTACTGGTGTCAGCGTTAAGTGGGAGTTCTGGGAAGTGCAGGGCTGCAGCACAGAGAGTATGAGAACAAGGCAGAGCTTTTCAGAGTGCACACAGGAGGACCAGCTCCAGGCAGCACAGCAGTGGGAGAACAACAGCCAGCTGTGATTAGCCCTGTCAGACTGAATCCTCATCCTCAGCAGCCACAGAATTGCTGTCACTGGGAAAGGCAGGCAGCACAGGGCAACTCCCCCAGGCTTGTGCATTGCCTCTCACACACAGAAGCTTCCATACATAAGCAATGCTTCCCCTTACCTTAATGGTTTGTTAAGATGTTAGTGAGGAGCTAAACATTCACAGCAAGTCACTTCAAATTTGCCCAGCCAAAAGGCTTTGGATCAGACAGGGAGAGCTGCTGGAATCTATCACAAATAGCTACTTTGAAATAAGGGTGACAAAAAGAAAACAGAGAGATAAAAATAAAGAGGAGTAAGACATCCCTTTCCTCACAATCTGCACAAAGAAAATAAGCAAAAAGTCTGCAAGGAGCTAGGAGCAAGGAGGGGAAAGGCAGAGCCAGCTCCAGAGTCCAAAGTGCCACAGCACAGACTGCCTCCCTGGCAATCTGCACAAAGAAAATAAGCAGAAAGTCTGCAAGGAGCTAGGAGCAGGGAGGGGAAAGGCAGAGCCAGCTCCAGAGTCCAAAGTGCCAGAGCACAGACTGCCTCCCTGGCTGCTGCACCGCAGCCATGTCAGCAGCACAGCTCCCCAGCGCTTTCTCCTACACCAGCATTTCCCTGGCAATCTCTCCTCAGTACAGCCCCAGCAGTGTCAGCACACACCACCTAAGACACAACACTTCTTTGAAAAAACAATCACGGCGTTATCTAAGCCTGCCAAGCTCACATCTGCCCAGAAGAGTGGGGAAAAGATTGGCTGTCAGCAGGGCAACACTTCCCTCGCTGCCAGCATGGCAGCGCAGGCAGCTGCAAGCAGGTCTGACAGAGGCTTGGTTTGGTGGCACTGTCCTGGGGCTGTGCTGGGCAAGGGAGAGATGATTGCTGGTTCCAGAAAATACTTAGAAGGTCACACACCCTGACAGCAGCTTGCTCTTGGTCACTGTAGCTTACAGGAGATGTGAAGTGCAATTTCCCCCAAGCAGTAAGGCAGCTGTGGTGCTACACAGCCTACAAATTCCTTTCAGGTTAGCAGGAAAGGCATTTATGCACCTGAATTGCTGCACAGAAGGAGTGCTTCTTGCACAAAGGGAAAGAAAAATCGTTTACACAAGATTTAGTTAGTCTGTTAGCTGCATCAGACTCCTCACTTTTGCTGTTACAGCCACCCAAAGGGTAAAGCCCTTTCCCCCTTCTGCCAGAGCCTACACTGAAAACCACACCTGCAGCTGCCACAGCAAGAAACAGGCAGCAAGAAACCCTGCAGGATGAACTCCTGGCAGGGGCAGTCGGGTGGCGGAGGCTGGAGAAACTCCTCACACACAGTTCCCAGAGGAGGATGGCAGTGTGTGACACAAAGCCAAGCTGCCAACATGCCACATGGGCTGTGCCACCCTCTCTTAGGAGGAAGCCTATTTTTGTGCTGCAGATAGATCCCTGGCACTGCAAGTGACAGACTACAGGAGGAGCATCTCCATGCCCTGCTTCACATCTTCAGCTGATGGCTGCCAGCACAGTGCCTTTGTGCACCAGAGGAAAAAAAAAAAAAAAAAAAATATCAGTTTTCCTACATTCCTCCCTCACATCACTGCTTGAGCAGGCTGTTTAGGGAAGAGCACAGGGGAAACGCCCCAGCAGATGGGGCAGGGAGCAGCCTGGGCTGAATGGGAAGTGTAATTCAGCACAGCCACAGTTGCCATAGCAATAAACAAGCATTTTTCTAATCCCTCGGGCCACCTAGAGCATTAGACAGCACTTAAGGCTGCTAATGGGAATGCAATTAGGCTGACATGGATATTCCTGAATTGAAGCTGACTGAGGCCTTCTATTCATGGAGGAAAGTAGAAAAGGAGCTACAAGTTCAGCTTTTTGACTGCATAGTAATGAAGACCTCATTAGAGCCAGCAAAACAGAGGCAATCCGGAGCTACCTGAGGACAACGATCAAGGCAGGTAACAGCACCAGGAAGTCCTGCGAAGGCAGGAGCTTTCATCACCTCTCAGCAACACCTGCCACTAATTGATGAATCTTTTCAAAGGATGAGAAAATAAACCAATTATCTAGAATACCAACCCTAAAGTCATCCTCTGGCACAAATCCACCTGCAAGGAAAGCACCTTCTCCGTGGGGCACGCGCCACAGACGCCCACACAGATCTGCAGGTCAGGCAGGTTGGAGGCCTGATCTGCAGAGGCAGGGCTCTGGAGGCAGGCGTTCCTGACACCCAGCCATTACTCAGGCACAAAGAAAACACACTTGCCGCAAAACACATGCCCAGAAGCTCCAAACGCTCCCTTTGGTTGTGGATAGAAGTCGCACGGACTGCATTGAGAGAAAGCTGAGGGGAAACTGCCGTTCCCCCAGCAGAAAAATGACAAAGCATGCAAAGAGCTTCGACCTAGCTAGCCCACTGCATCGATGGGGAGAACTGATGGAGAGGGGGAAAGGTTGATTTCCCAGAACACAAGGAGGAAATAGGAGACAGGATAGGAACAGGGGAGAGAGGCAGCACACCTAAAAAGGACCGAGGTGCCTATTCTTAGCCCTGGGCTCAGCGACATGTGGCTGTCTGTATTATCTCAGCACAGAAGAATCCCCAGTGGGCTCCATGTCGAGCCACAGGGACGCTGCTCGATGGAGCGGTGTCACTATGACCTCTACCTGTACCCGCAGCGGCACATAATCCTCGCACAGGTCATCCCACAGCTCCTGCAGCTCAGAAATCTCCAGGGAAAGACCCAAAGGAGCTCTGGAAAAGGATTTTCTGTCTGCGTTCAGGAAAGCAGGACCGGCACACGCTAAGCCGGCAGAAGCGCTGCCATCTGCCAAGTCCCGGCTGAGCTTGGGAGGAGGCAAGCTGGACTTCACAGGAATAGGCAGCCTGCTGCCTCGGGGGCTCTGAAGGGGTTTGTAGTCCAAACTCTTGATCAAGCTGAGGGCCAGCTCCAGCCTGTTTCCGCTCAGGGTAGAGCTTGGGGTCATGCGGTCCTCTGAAAAATCATCACATTTCCCATTCCCTTTCACCCCCTTATCTCCATCTTCCTCTTTCTGCTGGGGAGGGCTCGTCTCCACAGTGGTGTCCAGGGACTCCACGGAGGACACAGGTGTGCCTTCCTCCATGCTCTCCCCGTCCACTGGCGCTCTGGAAGCGGCAGACTCCGTCAGGTCACACACGGATGACTCCTCGTTGCCCATGCTGACTGACCATCGGCTGGACAACCCACAGGAGATGCTTCTGGCCACCTTCCGTGGCACTTTGCAAATGGCTTCATAGTCAGCATCAGCCACCCGCAGCGCGGCACAGCCCCGGCAGCGCCGTGGGCGACTGCTTGCTCCCTCCAGAGCGTGGCAACTGTGCGGCTCCAGGCTGTGCTCCTCTTGGTCGGTCCAATACTCATACCCAGAATAAGCAAAGTCCTCCTGAAGAAGGGCAGCATACCGCACATCGGGCAGGTTAGAGAGGTCCACAGTCCCGTCCCCAGCTCTGTCATCCGTGCTGGAGTCGTCATTGTTCCTGCGGTACATGCTGGCAATGCAGAACTTGAGGCGGTCCTTCTCCAGCAGCAGCTTCTGCAGGCGCTCGATGGAGAGGGCCTCGATGCGGGCGATGACGGTGTCGAACCTGTAGATGCGGTCCAGCATGAAGGCACACTTGCTGCAAGCGAACTCGGATCTGCCATCCCGGCACAGCTCCCTGCCCAGGACGTGGGACAGCAGCACCTGAAGGTTCAGCTTGGCCGCCGTGTGGAAGATCCATCGCCGCTGGTTGCCGCACAGCTCTCGGGCGCAGATTCGGCAGATTTCCTTCATCCTCCCTCCACACCGGCACCCAAATCTAATTCAGGGGCTTCTCAAAAGACCTCCTGAGGCCTCCTCTAACACATCTCCCAGGGTACGGCTCCCTCAAGCCCTGAGCCCACGGGCAGTTGTCACCCCACCAATCGCCACCTTTTTTTTGGGAGGGTGTCACACCGGGACCCCTGGTGCTACAGGAACATCCCACCCTACAACATCGCCTTCATATCTCAGCCCAGCTACACTAGGGCTGCCCCCCGCTTTACTGCCCGCCTCTCCTTACAGCTTCCCCAACTCCGGGGCTGTCCCCTCTCTCCTCGCTGCCCTCCCTCTTTCGGGGCTGCCCCTCACCCGGGCTGCCCCCCTAGCCTGCAGGCCCACCGCTACCGAGGATGCTCCTGCCACGGCGGCGCCCGGCTTCTGGCTCAGATTTCAAGATGGCGGCGGTCGCCAGCCCCCTTCACGCATGCGCGGCAGCCGCGATGCTTGCCGGGACTCGTAGTTTTCACGGTAGGGGCCACGCATGCGCACTGCCTGCCGCGGCTCGCCCCGGGCTCGGGGGAGCTGGCACCGTGCCGGCGACAGCAACGACGACGGTGACAGCGCAGGGCCAGAGACCAGCCCAAATGCCGGCGCCTCCCACTAGTGCTGTTCCCGGTGCCAGTGCCTGTTCCCAGTACCCGGACCCTACCCCAGTGCCAGCACTACATTCCAGTCACAAAGCCAGTGCCAATACCCAAGTCCTGTGCCCATCCCTAGTGACAACCTCCCCCACCAATGACAGTGCCATGACCCAGTCCCAATGCCAGTCCCAGTGTTCAGCCTCAGCAGGCAGTGCTGGAGGGGGTATGTCCCCGCAGCAAAAGTCTCTAGCATCCACACACCAGTTCCAGTACCTGCACTGCACCCCGTGCCACCCAGTGAGAACACACCAGAGTTCCCCAGCCAGACAAACACACTGGTGGCCCACAGCTGCTGAGAACAGCTCCGGGCCACCAACACTCTGCATGGGTAGAGCCATGCAGCTGCCAGGAGCATGCTGCTCTGATCCCTCACAGCCCCACAGTCCCACCTGGCACAGTGCTAGGCTGCTGGAGCTATTTTAAGATCTGGGATTTAAATGGCACATGGGTGCAGACGGCACCAACATCCCCAGAAGGACTGCACAGGCTGGTGGCCTCTCCCTTGGTATCGCTCACCAGGTCCTCCCAGTCCCCATGCTCCCACCCCAGCACCACGGCACAGCTGTGCAAACCCCCAGTGCTGCCAGGCTGGATGCGACGCAGGCAAGGCCACAGCCTCAGAAGGGGACAGGGGTTACAAATGCCAGCTGAGGCCTGTGCAGGTGCAGCTTCCCAGGGTGCCAGGCTGGACTTCCCACACACTCGCCCACCCACCTGCACCTCGGTGGCCAGGGGCTCTTCCAGGCACTGCTGCAGGTCACACTTCTCAGCTGACAGTGTTTCCACCAGCTGCTTGCTGGCAGCCAGCTTTTGGGTCAGCTCCTCAATTCTCCTGAGAGGAAGGGAAGGGCAGGGGGTGCTCAGTCACTGGGATGGACTCGAGATGGCAATGGGGACAGCTGCAGGGCGGGCAATCTCTGGGACAAACCAAGAGCAGTCTCCAGGCTGGTGCCCCTTCCCACAACAGCCCAGCTTTCTCCCCCAAGGTGAGCCCTCACCACCTTGGATGCCCACAGTCCCCCAGCCCCACACAGCACCAGCCCGTTGGTAGCCCCTAAGGACCAGCACAGGGCACAGGCTGGCAGCATAGAGAGGACAGGTCCTGATCACTCACCTCTGGGCCACATCAGTGCAGTTGTCATCGATCCTGTCTTCTTTCTTCATCCTTGCAGCTTCTTTCAGCTTCCCTGCCAATTCCTGGCACCGCTCTGCCTCGGCCCTGGCCAGTGCTGTGGCCCGCTCGGCTTCATCGCGTGCCAGCCTGGCCTCCTGCACAGCAGAGGGGGTGAGCACACAGGCGCCAGTCCCCAGCCCTCCTCAGCCCCCACTGCCCTGAGCTCACCTCCTGCAGGAGCTGGATCTTGTTCTCCAGGAGCTTGTAGACATGCTCTGACTCCTGCTGCCGCTCCTCATACTGCTGCAGGAGAGCTGCCTGGCTGTGGGTAGCCTGGTTCCCTGCAGCCACCCTGCCAGACACAGCACCACACAGCATGGTATGGCATAGCATGACAGATCATGGCATGGCAGAGCACAGCACAGTGTGCCACAGCATGGTATTACATCTCACATGACGTGGAATGGCACTGCGTGATACAGCACAGCACGCCACAGCACAGCACGGCACATGGCATGGCATGACATGGCACAATATGGCATGGCTTGTCAGGGCACAGTGTGGAACAGCATGGCACAGCATGGCCTCCCTTTGAGGTGGCCTCCCCCCACCTTAAACCAGCTGGGCTGGGAGAGCCATGCCACCCTGGGTGACCCCAGCCCGGTTTCCCCCATGTCATGGGTGTTGTTTCTGCAGGACTCCTGGGCCAGGCATACTGCAACCTCACAGCAATGCTGCCCTGGGGACATGGATCCTTCGATGGCACCAGGTCCTGCTCAGGTTCTGAACCACCAAAGCAGTCCCCATATGTTCCCCAAATCAATGCCTCCCTGGCTGTTGTGCCCCTAGCCCCTTTGCCCAGTGGTGTTCTGCTGTGAGACACCCATGCCATGAGCCCTGCAGAGCATTGCCCTCCCCCATCAAACAGGTGCTGCCCTTTATTTTTGGCTAGCATCAGGGCTGTAAGAGGAGCTCTGCAGGTGCCCATCCCCACTGCAAGCCCCTCTGCTGCCTGCTCTGGGCAGGGTGCAGGCAGATAACTCCCATCCCCTGTGCCCAAGCAAGTGCTGCAAAGGGTGTGCAGGTGCTCACTTCAGCCCTAGACAAGAGGCTTGCCCAGCCCCACTCACCATTTGTTATCTAGGGCTTGTTGCTTCTCCTGCAGCTCCCGCTTCAGGCTCTCCACTTCCACCTTAAGCTCGATGTTCTGTGGGGCAGGAGGAAGGTAGGAAGGATGCCCTCATGCTTGCCCAGACACCCCCCCACCCCAGCAACACTGCCCACGGGAATGCATCAGAGGTGGCATGAGGTCTCCCAACTCATGGCAGGGTTTTGGGTGCTCCTGGCACTGAGTGGCACGGGCAGCCCACAAGCACTGGGATGATGTGTACCCATTCTAGCTGTCTGCACCCAAACTGGCACTGCCACCCACTCCAGGCACCCCACTGGGCTGGGAACTCCCTCCCTCGACTCCTTTTCCACTCCTGTCAAAGGCAGCAAACGGTAAACTCCCGCACAGCAGCTCCCCCAGCACCAGAGCCATGCCTGATGCCCTCCATGGCATCCCCTCTGGTGGCACTCCCTTGGTCCCGTCCTCCCCCCAACAAAGAGAGAGCACCGGGAGGGAAATCCCCACCAGGCACCTTTCTCTGTGCCCCGCGGGCACTCACCCGCCGGTAGACATCATCCCGGCTGCCCTCGCCCTTCTGCTGGACGCGCTCTTCCAGGAAGTAGATGCGGAGCTTGAGGCTGAAATTCTCCTTCTTGAGGTCGTTGAGGTGCTGGGAGAGCGTGCGGTACCCGTTAGCCATGGCCGGCGCTCCATGGGGGGCGCATCCCGGCACCCCTCACATGGTGCCGCTGGCCACACGCTCCCTGTCCGTGCTGCAGCTCCCGTCGCCGGCCCCGGCGCGGCCCCTTTCCTTTTTTTTCTCGCCTCCCGGAGCTATTTGAGGAATCGCCGGAGCAGGGCCGGGCGGGTGGTGAAACCCGAGCCCTGGCACCCCCGCACGCCTCAGCCGGGAGGACGGCGAGGGGGAGCGCGCTGCCTGGGGGCGAGCCCCTCCTCCCTGTCCCATCGCCGCCTGCCCCCACGTCTCCCTCCTGCCTTCTGCTTCCCGCTGGGGCACCCAGGGAATCCGACACGTGTCCTGCAAGCACCCACCGGTGCTGGGAGTGGGTCCTGGAGGTGCCATGGAGAGGGTCCTCACCTGCTCGAAATCCCGCAGGGTCTGTGTCTGGGCAAGGGGACCCATCTCCAGGTCCCGGAGCAGACAAGTTTGTGCAAAGGGGCCAGGATGAGCTCCGCGGGGCCCATGGGACCCTCCTGACCCGGCCGGCACGGGGTCTTCATCACCCTCACCCCACAGATCGTCTTGGGAAGCTGGGAGAGAGGGAGGGGGAGCAGAAGTCAGAAAAGCGAAGCTCCACGCACCTCCTGCCTCCAAGATATCACCGGCAGGAACCCCGGGACACCTCGGGGCCTGGGGAGCAGCTGGTTGTCCCCTGGGGTTAACGCGCTGCTGGGGTGCTAAGCACCAGCACATCACCCTGGCCAGGGGACCAGAACCTGTGGGGTACCGGGAGGCTCCCGGGGTGTCTTACCCGCCATGCAGCTGGCTCCGGGGAGCATGGCTGGGCCGCTGCTGCCGCAGGGGTCCCTGTGGAGAGGAGCACAAGGCCATGTCATGTATGGCACCCCCAGGGGCACAGGGGAGTCCGTGCATTTGCGGGGGTGTCAGTGTGTGAGCTCCCGTGGGCGTCTGCTCTAAGTGCTCAGACACAGGGCCTCAGGGGCCGTGCAGATGGTTGTGCCCCCGGAGGCACACTTTAGCCCCATTAGCAGCCCTACCAGAGCCACCTGAGCCCCTGCATCGCGGGGAGGGGGTCTGGATGCTGGCATCGAGCAGGGGCTGCGTAAGCCAGGGCTGTCCCCAGCCACTCTCCGAGGGGCCCCATGCCTCCATGATATTACAGTTCAGCAGCTCCCCACCGCAGCTGCAATCAGGTTTATTTTCAGCTGAGACACATGAGTCATTTCACGATTTAAAAGAAAGAGAAAGAAGAAAACAACACACAAAGAAAATAAAATTTAAAAATAAACAAAACAAACAAAACCCCACAGATTTTTTTTCTTTAAAATAAATTAGAATTTTTAAAATAAATTAGAATATTTATTTTCTAATCCCAGCATGACAGATTTTTGGTGGATTCTCATGAGTAGGGAGGTGGGCACTGGCTCCCAGCACCAGAATGGGCACAGTGCCCTGCCCACATGCATGAGGCTGAACCCAAACAGCCAGTCAGGGGCAGCACATTCCTGTGGCATGGGACATGGCCAAGGGGCTGTGTGCCCAGAGCCAGGCACACCACACCAGCACCTCTCAGGCAGGGGACATGGCATTGTTGCCATGAAGGGAGCAGGGGGAGGCAGCCACAGGGTTCTATGGACCCTGCAACAACAATTTAACACAAGGGAAACTGAAGCATGATGTCTTTAAACAGACCAGCGCTGGCCAGACACAGCCTTGCACCCTGCTAGGCATCAAAACCAGCATGACACCCAGAAGCACAATGCCCAGAGGCACAACAACTAAAAGCGTGGTGCCTGAGGAGACCCAGAGGAACGACACCCAGAGAGGCATGTGTGGCACCTCAGGGGAACCGGTACCCAGGGGTGCAATACAAAGACAAAGCATCTAGGGAGCCATGATACCAAGGCTCGAGATGCACTACAATGCACTTGAGATACTTAAGGGAGCACAGACCCAGAGGCACAACATCCTCAGGCATGAGGTATCCCAGCAGGCAAAACACCCCAAGGAGAACAATACCCAGGGACATAACATTCATGGAGGCATGACACCCAGAAGCATCATACCTGGAGACACAACAATGAAGGAGGCATGGCAGCCAAATGCCTGAGACCCAGAGGCACAATCCCTACAGGCACAGTACAGTACCTGAGGAGGTGTGATATGTGGGGGGCATGACACCTGAGCAGCTGCAGTACCAGAGGAAGCACAACACCCCACGAGATGCAATGAATGCATAGAGGGCTGATACCCAGAGATGAGGGTGACCAAACCCTGTGGCTCCAGCACCATGGAGGCTCCTCGCGGCCATGCTGATGCAGGGCCAGCCCAGTGCCATGGCTGGCCGCAGGCTCTGGGATGAGCAGAGCACTTGGTTCCCCACATACCAGCCAGCACCCCCAACACCTAGACTGGGAGCCCCATGACAGGCCACGGGGATGCTGGGGCCAGCAGGAGCCCTGGGTTCTGCCATGGCCATGGCCATGGCCAGCTGGGATGGACGGGGGCTCCCCCCTCCTTGTCCATGTGCCCAACACTGGGAATTTGTTTTCTGTGAAAGGGGAGGCTGCTGCCAAAACAAGAGCCCTTTCATGCCAGTCATGTCACCCCAGGGCATGGAGCAGGGCCCCCAGCACCGTGTGGAACCAGCGTGGGGCACAGACCCGGGACCCCCCACCCAGCTGCTGGCCAGTATTTCCCACCCCCATGTACCTTCAAGCCCTGGCACGAGGTGTGCCAGGCAGCTCTGACTCAGAGCCCCCACTGACTCACAGCAGCTCCATAGCACTACACCAGGGCCACCGTGGCCATCTGCTGGCACCAGCACCCCAGGGAGATGGGAGAACACAGGGGTGACTGCCAGGGCCATGGCACATTGGCTGCAGGAGCGCAGCCATTATCCCACACAACAGCATCCCCAGAGTGCCCAGCACCCCTCAGAAACACTAAAGGCAACTCACCGCTTCCTGCTGCTGGATCACCTTCCGTGGACAGACAGATTGACAGGGATGGACAGGAGGCTGGATGGCAGCCCCCAGCCCTCTACTCAGCCACAGCCACTCCAGGTGCTAGCTACTGACTCCAGGCGCTAGCTACTGTCTCCAGGCGCTAGCTACTGTCTGCAGGCTGGCAGAAAGGTGACGGTGAGGGCCGGGCAAGGCCAGGACAAGCACAGAATCTCAGCGCTGGGGCCAGGATGCCGAGCGTGACACAGCCTGGCTCCCCTCTGACTCGTCGGCACAAATGTTTCAGCAGGGGCTGAGTCTCACCACGGGGGAGGTGGAGCCGGGGGGCAGCCGGCTACAACCCGGGCGGCTGCCTGTGCGTCTGGGGGTGTGTGCACAGCACACAGCTTGGCCACCCACCGACCACCCGCACACAAGGCATGGCAACAAGGTCTCCATTGAATGCAGCAGGAGAGGGGGAGCGGGGGGTCAGGCATCACCCACACTCCCGATGAGGCCGGCTTCTGGAGCTGCACCACAAGCGAGGCAACCAGCACGGCTCCCAGAACCCAGCAGCACTGGCTGGGTGCAGGGACAAACGGTGTGGCTGGTGGCTCAGGGTGGAATTTGGGATGGGCAGAGCCAGAGGAGGAGCAGGAAGGGTGGAAATGGGGCTGGAGAGACGAGACAAGCCAAGGAGCCCATGCCAACCCGCCTAACCACAGACCTTCCCCCAGGGCCACCCTTGGCCCAGCACCTTGCATCAAACCCCACCTGCCTCGTGCCCTGGGGACAATCCAGTGCTGGTTCCAGTGCCATTCCAGCCCCACAGGACCTTTGCTTGGCACAGTACATGCTGCCTTGGCACCCCCGGGTCCCCATGGCTCAGCAAACACCCGCATGCCCCTGGAGCTGCACAAGGGGCTCCTGTTCCTTCCCTGCACCTTGGCAGCTCCTCCAGATTCCCTTCCTGGATGCCCAGCAGATGTCCTGGAAGCTGCCCCACAGACAAACCAGCAGCGTCAGACCGCGGGACCCTATCAGCAGGCAGGGGACACCCACGGCCCGTGAAGACAGGACTTCAGACAGGCAGCATCGGGTCCCACACAGCCCCAGGGAGCACACTCGCATCCCGGCCACATCCCGGCCGCATCAGGCAGTACTGATGACGGCTGGTACCTGGGCCTCAAACTGCCGCGGCATCATCACCTCCCAAAGTGGGCATACGCAGCCCCAACGCGTGTCTCGGGCACACCGACATCACGCCCCGCATCACCTACGGACACAGGCACCCACGGATGACTCAGGCACCCGCGGATGACACACGCAGGCTCAGACGCGCTCCTCACCTCCGCCGCGGGGCTCGCATCCTGCACCGCCTGGCACCGCCGCCCCGGGCCGGGCAGCAGCGGGCCGGGCACCGGCGGCATCGGGCGGCACCAGGCCGAGCCGGCGGGTCTCCGCAGAGGCTGCCGGGTCGCCCCAGCGTGCGCCGGGGAGGCGTCTCTGCGGCACCGACCGGCTCCGCCTGCCGCTGCATCCCCTCCTCCCTCTTCCCTGCCTCCATCGTTCATCCATCCCTACCTCTCTCCATCCTTCTTTCCCTCCCTTCTCTCCCTCTGATCCTCCATCCTTCATACTTCTCCCTCTCCCTCCCTCCACCGTCTCTCCCTGCTCCCTCTCTCCATTCCCTGCTTTGTCTCCTCAGTCCCCGCACCCGGCAGCCACCTCCGGCGCCGAACCTCCACTGCCTTCATCCCCCACCCTGTGCTGAGCCCCTTCAGTTCCCCAGCAACAATCCCTAATCCTTCTCTGCCCACCCTCCACCCCCTCCCCAACCCTTCTGCCAACTTCCCAGGCAACCCCAAAAGATCCCAAATTAGACAAGGTTCCCCATGACACCATCAGCAATCCATCATGGCAGCCTAGTTACCCCCAGTCCTCCCTACCACCCTGGTCTTCCTTGGATGCCTCAATCCAAATCTGACACCTCAAAATCCCTTTTGTCATCCCTAGAGCTCCACGAGTCCTTCAAGTACCCTTCCAGCCCCAAACACCCTCACTTGCTTTCTAATCTTCCACAATTTCCTGGGATATCCCTGTCACCTTCAATCCCCTAACTCCCCTTGAACCCTCACCATCCCAGCCTGACAGCCTCAGTCTCCTCCACTCTTGCCACTTCCCATCCCAACTCTGATAACCCCAGTCCTCTTTGCCCCCCCCCACTCCTTAATTCTTTACCCTGCTTGGTAGCCCAGCCTTGTTACTGCTTCTGCCCTCTTCCCCAGTTCCATTCATTCTGCAGGGCCTGCACTCCACTGCTCCCCATTTCCTGGCCCCACTCTCCTCCACCTTGCATCCCTCTCATCTTGCTCTCCACTTACCCTGCCACCTCAGCCAGCTGTCCCCCACTGAACCCCCAACCTGCCACCAAGCAGACCTCGGTTCTAACGGGGTGCCATGTCCCCATAACCTCACACTCCATCCCACTCGTGGATCATCAGCCTCCGTAGCCCGTGTACCTTGGACACCCATTCTCTTGCCCCTGACAGCTTTGGGGTCCCCTCCAGCCCCAGTGGCCCTTCCTCAGGACACAGGCAGGGACCAGAGTCAAGTTCCTGCGCCTGGCTGCCGCTGAGGGCCAAGAGCAGGAGGACATGCCTCACTCTGCTAGCAGCCTCCTGACCCTAGCAGCCCCCCAGCGAGGACAGGGCGCAGGGGCGCTGCGGCTGCTCCTCCGGTGGCGCTCCCCAGGAGAGGGCACCAGCCCGCTAGGAAAAGACGGCAAGAATGTCGCCGCCTCGGCGGCGGCTTGCCCACGGGTGGCCTCCTTACAAGTGGGCCACAGGCGTGGGAGAATGGCCACGGATATGTATGGAGGCTTTGGGCAAGCCCGGGAGGTGCTTCCCTGGAGGGCAGGGTGTCGGCCTGACTGGTCCGCGGGTGGCTTGAGCAACGTCCTGATAGTTAAAGAGAGGCCAGGACCAGCAGCAGGGTTGTGCCAAGGGGCTGCAGGGCTGAGGGGCATGTCCCACGGTATTGGTGTTCCCAGCCCACACCATAAGTGAGGCTGCAGAGAGGGACCCCTGTCACAGTCCCTGGGTCACGTAGCCCCACTGGGAGTCGGCTTCAAGATTCCACGAGCTGCTGCCCTTGACCACATCTCTCACCCTGTGCTGGCTGCCCTGGACTTTCCTCACTCTGGCGTCATGGTTGTTTCCTGGCCATGGCTGCGGGACAGGGAGCAGCCAGGTGTAGGTAAGTGCCAGGGTGTACACAGTGCTGGACTCTTCCACTGCAGCCATTCTGCCCACAGTGAGGATACCCATCCTGGCCACTTCCATCACTTGAGCTCTACAGGGTTTAGCAGCCTCGAGGGCCACCTCTCATGGGGCAGTTTGGTACAATCCCTGCTGCTTGAGGCACACAGCCCCTGGAAGGGCTTATTCCCCTCAGGATTCATCTTGGGAGCACCATCATGTCCCTACTTCCCTCTCCCAGCACATGACAGTGGTGGGCAACAGTCAGGACTTGGGGTCTGTGAGGGTTTGGCCCCTAGAGCAAATGGGGATTGTTCATTCCTCATCATCTACTATGCTGGGCTGTGCTATGGGGTCCCCACACCGTCCCCTCTTGAGGGACAGCACTTTCCCCCACGAGGTCACCGAACATGGACATGTGGCTCTTGTCCCATGGAGGGCGTTTGCTGGGCGGCTCCTGTGCCCCCCATGTCATTGGGAGCCGGTGGCCAGGGCTGGACCCGCGTCCTGGGGCCCTTATCAGGGGCATTGCTCAATAGCAGTACCGGGGGTGGGCAGGGGCCATGGCACTGCCCCACTTCTGGGCTGAGGGATCCGGGAAACCCCCAATCCTGAGCGAGCTGGGGGTGGGGGAGCATGTCCGGGCTCGCCAGGGGTTGGAGGCCGAGCTGGTCCCCTTCCAGCGGCACCCCCAGCCTTTGCGGGGAGCCACCCGCACCACCGTGGCTGCCACCAGCACTCCCCTCCCAGCGCCGGGCTGCGATGCGCGGGCAGGGAAACTGAGGCATGGCCGTGCTGCGGGATCCCTGGCCCGGGTACAGCGGGGTCCCGCTGGGACAGACCCTCCGCTTTCTCTGGGGCTGCTGGGGGCCCGGCTCCGTTCCCCTCCGCCTCCTCCCTCCGGGGGTGGGAGGGGGGTGGGAGCCCGGGCGGGCTGGGGCGGGGAGGGGAAGGGAAAGAGGTGGGATTGTGGAGACGGGACCCAATGAGCCCGAAAAACGTGCCCCGGTCGCAGCCCTTTTAGCGAGGCGGAGGGGCGGCAGCAGCCTCCCGGCAGCGTGCAGAGAGAGCCGGCACCCCCGTCCCGTCCCGTCCCATCCCGGCCCGGCCCGGCCCGTCCCCCGCCATGTCGCTGTGCAAGCTGCAGAAGGTGCTGATCAGCGACAGCCTGGACCCCTGCTGCAGGGAGATCCTGCAGGCCGGCGGCCTCCGGGTGCAGGAGAAGCCCGGACTGACCAAGGAGGAGCTGCTGCGGGAGATCAAGGTGAGAGCGGCCGGGCTGCACCCACGCGTGGGTCTCGGTGCCGGTAAGTACAGTCGGGGTTCGGCTGGCCCGGTTGGCAGCGGACACCCCTCATACAAAGGATCTGGTCCCCGCCTCCCGTCTGATGCAAGAGCTCGTCCGGTTTCACGCACGGCGGATCCAAGCCCCTGGCTGTCCCCAGAGCCACCACCCCCCCGAGAACACCAGCCCCGGCCCTGGACCCACCCCCCGTGTCTGATTTTGTGTCAGCAATAGTGCGACCAGCAGGCCTAGGGCAGTGATTGTCTCCTTGTACTTGGCACTGGTGAAGCTACACCTCGAATACTGGCTTCAGGTTTGGGCCCCTTGCTGTAAGAGGACATTGAAGTGCTGGAGCAGGTCCAAAGAACAGCAAAGTTGGAAAAGGGTCTGGAAAACAAGTCCTATGAGGAGTGCTTGAAGGAGCTGGGGTTGTTTAGCATGGAGAAAAGGAGGCTCAGGGGACATCTTACCACTCTGCAACTACCTGAAAGGAGGTTGTAGCAGGAGGGGTGTTGGTTGCTTCTCCCAAGTAATAAGCTATACCACGAGAGGAAACAGCCTCAAAGTTGCACCAGAGGAAGTTTAGATCTGACATTAGGAAAAATTTCTTCACCAAAAGGGTTATCAAGCCCTGGAACAAGCTGCACGGGGAAGTGGTGGAGTCACTGTCCCCAGAGGTAGTTAGAAGACAGATAGATGTGGCACCTGGGACATGGGTTAGTGGCAGACTTGGCAGTATTAGGTTAAGTCGATGACCTTACAGGGCACTGCCACCCTAAGCAATTCTGTGGTTCTGTTGCCCTAGGACTGCGATGGGCTCATTGTCCGCTCAGCCACCAAAGTCACAGCTGAAGTGCTGCAGGCGGCAGAGAGGCTGCAGGTGGTGGGCAGAGCAGGCACCGGCGTGGACAATGTGGACGTGGAGGCGGCCACCAGGAAGGGTGTCCTGGTCATGAAGTAAGAGCAGGAGCACAGGCACATCCCTGCCTGCACTCCTGGGGAGACAGGGGAGGCTTCAGCAGGGTGCTCTCACCACCTGTGGCACCCAGCATCCTGTGGGGCTTCGTTATCGTGGGGTGCAGATCCCCATCAGGCTGGGGTTAGCACACCAGTGACACCACTCTTCATCCCCAGCACACCCACTGGGAACAGCCTCAGCGCCGCCGAGCTCACGTGTGGGATGATCCTCTGCTTGGCCAGGTGAGTGTGGGGGCAGGACAGAGAGGTCGACATGCACCCCATGCCCTCTGCCCCCACGCTGACCACAACCTCCTCTTGCAGGCAGATCCCGCAGGCAGCTGCTTCCATGAAGGAGGGCAAGTGGGACCGTAAGAAGGTAGGGGGCAGGTGCAGTGTCCTGAGCAGGACAGGGTGGTGGTGCACCATCCTGAGCAGGACAGGGTGGTGGTGCAGTGTCCCAAGCAGGACAGGGTGGTGGTGCCCATGTAGGATGCTCTGGCTCACACTCTGCCTTGCACTCCAGTACATGGGCATGGAGCTGAACGGGAAGACGCTGGCTGTGCTGGGGCTGGGGCGCATTGGCAGAGAGGTGGCCACCCGCATGCAGGCTTTCGGCATGAAGGTAAGGAGCAAAGTGGAACACGGACCCCCTGACCTGGCCATAAGCACTGTGCCAGGCTGCAGGAGTGAGATCCTGCTCTGCCTCAGACCATAGGCTATGACCCCATCATCACCCCTGAAATCTCGGCCACGTTTGGTGTGGAGCAGCTGCCGCTAGAGCAGATCTGGCCCCGCTGTGACTTCATCACAGTCCACACACCACTGCTGCCCTCCACCACAGGTATGGGCTGGGCACTGATGAAAAGGGGCTTGAAGGGAGCTGGAGCAGCCCTGCATTGCTCACAGCACTCCTTCTGCAGGGCTCCTGAATGACAGCACCTTCGCCAAGTGCCGCCGTGGTGTGCAGGTGGTGAACTGCGCCCGCGGTGGCATCGTGGATGAGGGCGCACTGCTGCGGGCACTACGCTCAGGGCAGTGTGGTGGAGCTGCCCTTGATGTCTTCACAGAGGTGAGTGGGGCCATGGGGACCCCCCAAGCTTGGCTTCAGCTCTATGTCACCATAACTGCCCAAACCACAGCAGCCTGGCAAACCTGTGGGACAGGAACTGGGCACAGCCCTAACCCAGCTCCCCTTCTTGCAAGGTGGGGAGGGGACGAATGCCCCCTGGGCTCCCAGGTGGGTGCCAGGGGCTGATGGTGGGTTGCATCTGTGTTGGCAGGAGCCTCCAAAGGACCGTGAGCTGGTAAACCATCCCAATGTCATAAGCTGCCCACATCTGGGTGCCAGCACCCGGGAGGCACAGAGCCGCTGCGGCAAGGAGATCGCCATGCAGATTGTGGACATGGCCACAGGGAAGGGGCTGGCTGGCGTAGTGAGTTCCTCTGTGCCTCACTTTCCCTGTCTGTAAAACATGGGTGCATGGGGAGCAGCCCTGTGCGCTTACTGGTGGGTTTTCAGTGCTTGCCCTGCTCTTCTTTGCAGGTCAATGGACAGGCTCTCAGCAAGGCTTTTGCACCCCAGACCAAGCCCTGGATTGCCCTGGCCAAGGCCCTGGGCACAGTGCTATGCAGAGTGGGCAAGCAAGCACAGGGCAGTGTGCAGGTCTGCACCCTAGGTGAGCTGGGCTGGCTGTGCCCTGTGCCTGGGTGTAGGGACCCCAAATGGTGGGCAGTGCAACAGGGTGCATGGGGACCCACTGGGCTGGAGGGATGGGAGGATGGATGGAAGGGTGGTTGGTAGTGGGATGGGGGAGTGGGATTATGGATGGGCGCATGGATGTGTAGAAGAATGGGAATAGGGGTGGGGGCATGGAGGGGTGGGTGGACCAGCCTCAGGATGGCTGCTTCAGCCCTGGGCTGATCACTCTGCTGCTGGCACATCCGCCCCATTCTTCCTCCTTCCTGCACCCCAGGAACACCCCTGCAGGACTCTGGGAGCTACCTGACACCTGCAGTGGCTGCGGGCATGCTGGCTGGAGGGGCACAGAAGGAGGTGACCCTGGTGAATGCCCTGTTGCTGGCCCAGGAGGCTGGGCTGAAGGTGCGTGGACACCTGGGGCTCTGCACATAAGCCCAAAACAGAGAGACCCTGTCCTGGGTTCACCACGTAGCAGCTCTGGGGACAGCTCCTGGGTTGTTCTCCAAGGACATCCCTTTCCCATGCCCTGCCACTTGCAGGCCCTGGGGACTGAGTATCTGCATCTCTCTGGCAGGTCACAACCACTCATGGTGACATGGCCCCCGAGCCTAACAACAGCGTGGGCTTGCTGCAGGTGTCCCTGCAGGGCACCTCGCACCGGGCAGCAGGCTCAGTGCAGGGCAGCACCCCAGTGCTGCAGGAGATCAATGGAGCCACCTTCAAGCAGCCAGCCCCACTGCAGGGCCCCATCCTTATCTACAGAGCCAAAGCCTCTGAGCCCAGCACACTGCCTACACTTGCTGGTGAGGTCCTCACGTCACACCTGAGCTGAGTGGGACAGGGTGGGGGGTCCCCACATCCACCCTGCAGCTGAATCCCTGCTGCAGCAGGGAGAGAGCATATGTTGCATGGAGAGACAGGGAGAGGGGAAGACACAACTTGGGCAGGGTTTTTGAGGGCTTAAGACAAAGGTCTTGGGGTGAGGGAAAAGAAAGAGCATCACAAATCTTTTGAGGGGTGTTGGGGTGGGCATAGCCCTGACACCCACTGGGTGCTGGGGTAGTGAGGCAGCCTGCAGCCCCTAACCCCTTTCCTCCTCTCCAGGGCTGCTGGGGAAGGCAGGGATCCATCTCCAGTCCTACCACAGCTCCAGCCCAGTGGCAGGGGAGCAGTGGAGTGTTGTAGGACTTTCAGGGCCCCTGTCTGACCTTGGTGAGCTGAAGCCACGCATCACGGAGGTCTTCCAGCTCCTGGTGTAAAGCTCCTGTGGTGACTGCCAGCAAGGACTCTCTTCGCAGCTGCGGCACCTGAACAACTCCCCAAGCCAGGGGACCATTGGACTCGGCTGGTCCCAGGCCCCATGCAGGGCTTGGGCTGGCCCCGTGCTCAATAAAGGGCCAGGAGAAGAGAGCGTGAGGTGTCTGTCTCTGTGGTCCCTTGTTCTCAACCCCAAAGCTCTTACAGGCTATATCCCTCCTCTCCCCCTGCCCCCACTGCTGTTTGCCCAAGGGTGCAAAGGTCTCTGTGGCTGCTGCAAACCTGCCAAGGTCCTCCCTGGATGTGATCGTGTGTTAGGACATGGCCTAGGGAGCAGGCAGAGCTCCAAGGGGGGCTGAGCCCTCCTGTGAACACCCGTGTCACCTGCCCCCTCCTGCCCCATGGGTTTTCCCATTGGGGGTGTCAGGTCACTGACCTCATGAGGAAAACAGCAACTTGCCCCTCACAAACTGGAGACTGAGAAGCTGGAGTTTGCTTGGCTCCTCCAAAATGCCAGAATACACTTCCAGCCTGGAGAAATGGCTACTGAGGCACACGTCAGCAGGGAGGGTGGCCACACTGGATGCCCACAGGATATATCCCATAAGGGACTGTGATCCAGCCCCACAGTGGCTGAGGGAAGGGCCCTGAGGTGAGAAGTGACCACTCACGAGCAGGAGTCAGAGCCAGGCTGCTGTGCCTTCTCATCCATGCCTTTATTCCCCCCTGCTGCCCAGGTCTGTCCAGAAAATACCACAGTCTCTGCCAGCTTGGGGGCCTGAAGCGCCACTGGCTGCTTCCCAGACATCCAAGGTGAGGTTTCCCACGGAGGCCAGTCCCAGATTTCAGGGTGAGTAATGCTGCTGGTGAGGAGGGGAGCATCCCCTTCCCCAGGGCTCACCACTCTGGTCCCCTCTAGATGGGCTTCCTGGCATACTCCCGGCGGTACTTGCCATCCACCCGTGTCAGGTACCAGGTGCCAGGGAAGAGATCCGCCTGGGAGCCGTGGGGAGCGTGGTTGGCTGTGGGGAGGGAGTGGTGCCGCTCAGTGGGGCCCTGGGGTGGCAGCAGGTGGGGGTTCACATCCCCCCGGCCCCACTCACCTAGGTGATGTGTCTCCTCCCGCCGCTTCATGATCTCGGCGAAGTCCTGCGGGGCCACTCGCTTGCGAGCGTCCAGGCGAGCCGGCAGGTCGGCCAGGCTGGAGATCAGCTTGTCCAGGGCTGAGCCTACCGGTGGGGACCCACCCGGGTGAGATGGCACTGCCAGCAGCCCCTGCTCCCTAGCCCCGCGCCAACCTCCCCTCCCGGCCCGCCCTCCCACGCTGAGGCTCACCCGGGGCCGCGTCCTGCGAGACGCGCAGGGAGAACATGCTGGCGGCCAGCCCCGAGCCGTAGGAGAAGGCACCTATCCGGCAGCCAGCCAGCTCCCGTGCTGAGGACCTGCAGTGAGACGTTAAGGGGTGAGAGAAGATCCGGGGCTGCGGGGCTGGGGTAGGGGGCAGCCTCCTGCCCCGCTGCAGACAGGGGTCCTGGGATTCGGGGCCGTGTTGCCGAGCACACATGGCCCTGGAGTGTGCCACTGGTGGGGAGCCCCGGAGGAGAATCTCATGTCCTGCCCTGGTGCTTGGCCATTCCCATGGCTCCTTTGCTGCAGGGTCTGCCATTCTGCTAGGCATGACAAGAGAGGTTTTATCCTCCCGGCATTGACAGAAGGGCTTTATGTGCCAGAAAGCTGGGATGAAAAGGCTGGCAGGGAGACAGCACAGAGCAGGGTACATCCATGCCGGGGATTTTGTGAAACAAATGCCTGCTGGGGTGGGATGATGAATGCTGGCACCTGCCCCTCCAGCCAGCCAGCCCAGGGACTGCTCTCTCAGAAATGACCTCCCCCCAGCTCCCCCAAGTCAGCTTTCTGGAAGACTCACTGTGCCAGGAGGGAGGCCAGGCAGCCATACATGGATGGTGTGTACATGTTGCCGTTGCGGGAGGAGAGGAGCAGGGAGGGTTTGGTCTTTTGGTTGAAGATCTCCTGGCTGGCTGCCTGGAATGCCTTCTCCACGTCCTTACTGGTGTAGGTGTCCTCCAGCTTCAGGCCACTGCACAGAGAGAAGCTGTCCTGAACCCCACACGGGCACATCTCCAGTCATGCTGAGGGCCAGGGGGCACATCATGGGGACCCACCGAAAGGACTGCAGCCCCTTGTAGAGTCCAGTGGCAGTGTCAGGGTTGGGAGCAGCCAGGAAGTCATTCAGCAGCAGCCGCCCCACCGACTTCTGCACCAGCTTGCAGAAGGGGGTGTGGAAGATGATGTACTTGAAGTCATCAAGGGTAAAGGGCCGCTGGATGCCAGCTGGGAGGAAACATGAGGCTGTCAGCAGCTAGTAGAATGGCATAGGCACCCCGGAGGTGCCACCACTTACCCTGCTGCCACTGGCTCTCTGCCTTCCGGCGGTACACAGCATAGCAGCGGTCCAGCGCCCGCAGGTAGCACTGGATGGAGAGCTGCCCATCCACCACGGGGTACTCAGAGGACAGGTCAGGCTTGTAGAAGTCATAGGCATGTTCCATGTGGGTTCCCCGCAGGCCTGTGGGCACAGGGACACCCAGCTGCCAGGGAGTCTCATGGGTTCCCAGTTGGATGGAAAGCACCCACAGGTGCTGTCACCCATGCCAGCTCCACCTCCAACAGCCTCCCTGGCTCACTCTGCAGTGCTCACAGGGATATGCTCAGAGCTGAGCAGCCAGGGGCTATCAGAACCAGTGCTTCTGGAGCTGAGCAGCTCTGTCCCCAGGGACAGCACCCCTCAAGACCACAGTCCCTAAGGTCTCATGATGCTGACCTCTCTCCAGCACCAGCGGGGCGTTGGGTCCCACCAGCATGGCAATGGCACCAGCACCTCCTGTGGGCCGAGCATTCCCTGTGGCGTAGACAGCGATGTCCCCACACACCACCACAGCGTAGCGACCTGAGGGAGGACAGAGAAGCTGGGGGGGCCATCAGCAGGCAGCAGCCTCCATCCCTTGGCTCTCTCCTCCCATCCACACGCTGTCGAGTGTCACAGCCAAGGCAGGCGATGAATGGGGTCAAAGGGGCAGCAACGCCCTTTGAAGCTTGCTGGAGCACCTTTGGGTTTCAGGCCACCTCCTGTCTCCTTCTCCCATCCCATGGCGCCCATTCACAACATCCAGCCCCACGATCTCCACATCACGGCCCCTGCCCACACCCACCACCCACCGTCCCAGGCGCTTGACTCCACCCAGGAGGCTGCGTTGAAGAGCGAGGCTGTGCCCCCATAGCAGGCGTTGGTAGTGTCGATGCCCTCCACGTCAGTGTTGCCTGAGTCCCGGAATAGCTGCATGAGGACGGTCTTGACGGCCTTGGACTTGTCGATGACGGTCTCGGTGCCCACCTCCAAGCGGCCAATGGCATCCCAGGAGAGGCGCCCACGCTCCACCAGCCGCTGTACCACCGTCAGGCACAGGGAGTTGATGTCTTCGTGGGCAGCACAGAAGCCCATCTGCTTCTGGCCCAAGCCCCGTGTGTACTTGCCGGCCTCCACACCGTCGTACCGCTCCAGCTCCTCCTGCTCCACATACTGGGCAGGGAAGTATACCTCCATTGCCAGGATGCCCACATCCTTGGGCCAGGTGCCCGTCCCGGCAGCGCTGGAGAGGCTGCGGAGAAGAGGGAGCAGCAACGGTCCCACAATGGCCCCGAGCTTCTGGGACAGGTGGTAGCCCCAGTGGGATGCCACCAGCGAGCACCCCAAATCCCTGCCAATTCCCTGTGCCCAGCAACACTCTGAGCAAGGAGAGCGTCCCCTTCTCCAGCAAGGTTTACAAGTACTACCAACTCCCAAACCTCTCCCTGGCTATGCCTCCACCCCACCTCATCTGTGTGGGTGCTCACCATGCCCTCTGCACAGCCATGGGGTGCTGGGCCTCCCAGGGTGCCTGCTCTGGTCCTGGCAGCACCCTCCTTGTCCCCCAGCAGCGCACGGCACGTCCAACAAAACGCAGCATCCTTGCCCTGGCCGCTGCACAGATGGAGGGACGGACAGCAGGACAGGCAGTAGCAGAGGCAGCAGGACAGGCAGCAGGGTAGACTTTGCACGGTGCTTTTATAAACTTGAAGGGCAGCACGGCACAGCCCTCCTGGCCCTTATCAACACTCTGCATCCCAGTGCTCAAAGGTCACCCAGTGCCAGCCAACACAACAGGGACTGTGGAACCAGCGCTGCCTCTGGAGGGGGGAAGCTGCAAGATGTCTCTGTCCTGTGCACCAGAGCCTGGGAATGTGCTCAGCTGGAGCCAGGCCTGAGCAGCAGGGTGGGCTCTCCTGCAGCCCTGCCCCCCATAGCACAGGGCAGCAGCAGCTCCAGTGTCCACAGTTTGCCAGCAGGGTTGTGGTCAGTGCATGGTGTGCAAGGTGCTCTGCGGCCTCCCTGACTTCCCCTGTGGTCCCGGAGAGGGAGCGGAGTGTGGCCAGAGCTTTGTTGTCAGCACCTTCTGTGCTGCCTGGGACTTGGTTCACCTCTAGCATGTGTTGCAGATCCAGGAGGTAAAAATGCCATAACTTAGGTGAGAGCAGAACTACCTTCAAAGCAGCAGAACAAACAGCCATATGATGCCTGTGGCAATAGTGCGGTGACACAAGAAGAGACCTTTGGTCTAAATGATGTCATCAACGCGGCCATGGGGCAGCACTGCAGCTCCTGGGCTGCTGTGGAGCCTCTGCACCCAGTGGGGCACCCAACCCCTAACCCTAATCCATCCCCTGACCCTAACCCATCCCCACACTTGCATACCCATGACAGCTCCCACTTCTGCCCGCATCTGTGCCATGGGTCTCCATGCCTGCACCCCAGAGACATTCTTGTCCCTGCTATCTGCGCCCCAGGGGAACCTGTCCTGTTTGGCACCAGAGGGCTGGGGATGAGCAAACATCTGTGCCTGGCTGGGAGAGCCCTGCAGCTCCCGGGGGCTCACCTCAAACAGCTCCATCAGCACTGGTACCACTGAAGCCCCCAGAAGCTGGGAGACATCTAGACAGCCACTGCAGCACCTGCTTCTCCCTTGCCTGTACCAGCCCAAGGTGTTGCAGCAGCACCAAGCTCACACAGCACTTACATGTTTCTTTTTTTTACAGATTTATTTTTAGGGTCTGGGGGGAAGAGGAGCAGAGGTAGCAAGGGAGGAGCATTGCCAGTCTGTGCCCCGACAGGGGCCCAGGGGCTGTGCTCATTGTGAAGGGGTGAACTTGCAGATGTAGTGATGCTTCTGGGCACAGTCTGTGCTGGACCACACGGTGAAGCCTGCCGGAGAGAGGGGCTGGGGGTTGGTGGGAGCCACAGAAAGGACAGGGCCACCAGCTTTGCTTGTGGCCTAGGGGTACAGGATCCAGAGGAGGAGGAGGAAGCTGGAGACCAGCCGAGACTAAGCCCCGGAGGTGGGTGTGGGATCTCAGCACTCACCGCTGAGGTGGGTCAGCACACCACAGGTTCCCCCTTGGGCACCGTTCCCAGCCAGCCCATTGCTCATGCTGTACTTGTTCCCACTTGCCCACTGCCAGGCCCGGCTCTGTGCAGGGAGATGGGGGTCAAAGGCATGGCTCTGTTGCCCCTCAGCCCCCTGGTACTCCTGGCCACCCCTGCCTCACCTCCTGCCCATAGCGCAGGCCAAGCCAGACAGGCTGCACTCGCTGGTAGTAGGAGATGACCTTCCGCAAGGTGGCTGCTTCCTGGGGCTCCTCCACCCAAGCCAGGTGGGCATCAGCATGGCTGGCCTGGCAGTGTTTCTGCAGGGACAGCCATCAGTGCTGGGGCACCCCCAGGAGATGGGAGGTCCTCAACCACCTGCATACCCCTGAGGTATGCTTACCTCAGCCTCGTCCCAGTTCCGAGGCTGACTGAAGTACTTGAAGCAGCTGAACTTGTAATAGGACCAGCCCCGGGGGCAGTAGTCTATGTACCGGGCACCTGTGGAAGGAGAGCCGTGGGGAGGGGCGGGGGCCAGCCTGGATCATTGGTCAGAGAGCAGCGTGGCTCCCACCCAGCTCTGCTGTGAAAGCAACTGGCCCCCACCTCACGGGACTCACCGGCTGGCTGCAGGAGCCCCATGCAGCCCAGCAGCAGGAGGGCAAATCTGGCCGCTGTCACCATCCTCTCTGCTCCTGGAAGCGTCCCCTGCAAGAGCTCAGGGAGTCACACCACGGCCCTGGGGACAGGGGATGTCATCTGTGCCCAGAGTTTACAAACCTGACATGCTGTGGACTGAACCTACCCCCTTTCAGCTGCTTAAAGGAGACAGCAGCCCTGGGGACTATGCCTCCCCTTCTCCCCTCCCTGGCATAGGTCACTGCCAGTACGCCTTCCCCAGCCTGCACTGGCAGTATGGTGTCCTGGCCCCACGAGTTCCAGCCTTGACTGGATGAGCCAAGCTGCTCTGTGGGGACATGGGGAGAGCACGGGGACCCCAGCCCCACCTTGGCACCATGCTGCAGCTGCAATGGCACCAGCAAAGCCAGGGCTGGTAGGGCTGCAGGGACTGTATGCTCAGCAGCATTTCCCCCCCAGGCTCGTAGCACTGCCAGCCCCAGGCCAGGGTTTGTGTGAACGAACCACATCAGTGCAGTTCCCGATTGTCCAGGCTAATCCCCGGGCACCAGGCTGATCTGCAGACTCGGCTCATCTTCCCCTCCCAGCAGCAGCAGAAGTCCACAGCTGCAGCCTGCTGCATCCAGCAAGAGCAGTACTCAGCTCCCCAGGAGCTTCCAGTGCTGGGATCAGCTCCTGCTTGCCCCAGGCACCCTGCAAGGGTCTCCTCCTCACCTGCTTTCTGGAGATCAGGGGAATAACGGCTTCTCATGGGTCACAGACAGGACGAGCTGCACTTTATATGCCAGTGCTCACCAGCAGCAGTGTTTGCCCAGCTCAGGTGATTCCCACCATAAAAATCTTATTGCTGACTCCCCTCTATCTCCCCCACTTTGCTGGAAAGCTGCCCATATCTCTGCTCTGTTTGCACTCAATGTTTCTCCAGTGAAGGACGGGAAGAACCTCTCCTAGTTAGTCAATAACCCCCTGCAATTAGCGTTAATCACACACACACACAGATAATCTTGAAGCTGAGAGCAACCTGGCACCAGGCAGGAATGTCCAGTGCCCCAGTCCCGGCTGAACAGGGGGCTAGCAGGAGCCCAGGGTGAGGCTGCCCCGATCTTGGCCGAAGCATCCCCGCGGTGAACAACCAAGCCACAGGTGCCACCTGCCGGTATTGCCTCCGTGCCCAGGCAAGGATGGCAGCCCACGCCCTGCCCAGCTCTGCCATGCGTCACTCACACACCACCCTTGTTTGAACTGCCTGAGGATGTTTGTCAGCTGGATGCAGGAGGCGGGGGTGTGGGAACAGCCTGCAGCTGGGGGCTGGCAAGTGCCATCAGATAGCGGTAGGGGCGAACAGTCCCCACGCCTGGCAGTGACGCAGGGCTACACCAGGCTGCATCCCTCCAGGAGCAAGGGGCAGGTCCTGCAGAAGCAGCCCTTGCCACCCCTACCCCATGTTGGGTACCTGCAGCCCTGGCCCTCCAGAGGCTGCTCTAGACCCCAGCAGTCAGAACCCTTTATAGTATGGTCGGACACAGGCTTCCCAGCCATGGTCCCCATCCCGGGACGTCCTCTTGAACGAGTGGGAGGCAGCTGAAGCTCATCTGCCTTACAGCTTTGACCAGGCTGCTCTGAAGCATCACTTTGCTGGCTCCTAACATAACAGAGCAGCTTTGAAAGATCTTCCTGCTGCCTGTCTCATGGCCTCCTGCAAAGCTGCCAGCTCCTGACCAGTGCTCTGCTGCCAGCTATAGCCAACGCTATAGCCAACGCTACAGCTGATCTCCTTCCCCCACCACTCTAAACCCTTGGAGGAGACCACTGGGAGCTATTCAGGAGGCAGCTACTCACAGAGGATCCAGCCCTAGACCTGAGCCTCACCTCCCCCAAAGTGGAAAGCTTGTAGCTGGCTGTCAGGCTCCAGCCCTGTCCCCCAGGGAACTCCCACATCTCCTCTGTGGCAGCTTTTGCTGAAACATGCAGCTCATGAGTGCTGCTGTGCCCACAGGTAGCAGCTCCATGCCAGCATGCAGAGGCATGTCTGGCTTTCATGACAGGGCAGGAGGAGGATCAGATCTGGCTCCTTGGATCACACAACTGGGATACAGTTGCTACTGCTTCCCAAGACCTCTCAAGTACGGGTCAGTTTGCCAGGTAACTCTCCAGACCAAAGGGTAAAGGCTTCCTGTGTTCAAGCACAGCTGCTGCCCACTTTCACTTCTTCTGAAAGAAACCACCTTACAGAGATCAGCTACTCTGACTCATGGGGAAACCCTTGAAACACAGCAGCCCCCCAGACGACTCCAATGAAAAATCATGAAAAAGTTCCCCAAAGGAGCCTGAGGCTCCTCAATTACTTCGTGGTTAGATAAGGGATGCCTCAGCTCCCTGCCTGGCTGGTTCAGTTAGGCTTATTTGGATGCAACACCACAAGTCTTCACAAGCCCCTTGTCAGCCCAGTCAGGGGGAGAAGCTTGTGCTGTCCCTAAGGAGACAGTTTCAAGTCCCAGCTTGAGCACCAGCAAACTCAACACAGCTGTGCCAGAGACAGAGCAGAGCTCACTAAACTTTGGCACAGATACACAACCTGTGGGAGAAGAGGGGTGAAAGCTTCCTGGAGGTTTGTACTTGCCAAGCTGCCTCTTCTGGAAGATAAAGGAGCTGTGCTGTTTGAATATTAAACCCTTCAAATGCCCCAAGCAGCTTTATCCCTGCTAGACATCGGAATTCAGCTACTGGCTCTGTCCGAGCGCGCAGCAAGAGCTGGAAGCCAGCCAGGTGAGGGCTACTGGAGCTGGGGGCATCAGTGGCTCCTCCCTGCTTGGAACACAGGAAGGCAGCCATTGTCTGTTTGCTCTCTAATAGTTCAAAGTCAAACGTTTAAAGCCTGAAAACATCATGGAGGAGCCACGATTCCCCTCTTCAGAGGCTGGGGAACCACATAGCTTTGTGCACCAGCAGCCGAGCTAAAGCCAGGGAGGGAGTCGCATCTCTAGGATGAGGGTCCTCCTCCCAGCTGGAAAAAGTGCCCAGGGAAGCAAACAGGACATGAGGGGGCAGGTGAATCCACAACTGACCCAGGCTTGCTCACATCTTTCTAAAAGCCGCACAACAGCCTCAGCCCTTCTCCAGCTGCCACACTTGTGAGAGCTCTTACTCAAAGTGTTTCAGAAAGGCCACATGCCAGTTTCTCCCCATCCTCCCCAGTATGCTCACCTGCTTGGCTGTTGAGTACTGCCCCCTTCTCAGCTACCAAGGGACCCAGAATCCTCCTGCTACACCTTAACTAGGCTGCTTTCAGGTCCCATGGATGGAGTTGAGGGGTGGGGTTCAGGCACCTCCGAGCCACAGCATGGAACAGCCTCCATCCCCAAAAGCTCAGTGGTGACATGAACTGTGGAGGTCCTAATGAACCTTCCCTTGCCAAGGCTCTGAACAGCCACTGAGCACCAATGAGTCCTTTAGAGTCCAGTGGCTGTGCCACATTGGCTGGGAAGACAAAGAGTGGCACACTGATGCTGGGCACATACTCTTTATTCTGGGGATAAAAATTGCTTAATACATTTTGGCAGCAACTATTTTCATAAAAGACTTTTATAAAAAATGTAAAAATAAGCAAATATTTTTTCCATTATTAATACAGGAAAAGGCTGCAGTGTGAATGGTTACTCTACAACTTAACGAGATAAAATACCACCTTCAGGAGATATTATCTTTACAAGTAGTTAAAAAAAAAAAAAAAGAAAAAAAAACAAGGCAGGCAGAGGGCCATCATATTATTAACAGGGCAGGCACCAAGCTGGCTTCGTGCCACAGAGAGAGAGAGCACTCCTCTTGGGAAAGGCAGCCACATACAGAACAAGGCACTTGGTTACTTGGGGCTGAGGAGGCAAAGCCCTTTGTTTCTTTAGCATCCACGTAGCAACACTTCATTATTTGCAGTGAAACATGTACCTGGACAGACCTCCCAGCAGCTTGCAGGCTCTGGCCTGGAGGTCTAAGTCGGTTGCAGCTAAACTTCAGGGAAACCAGCAGTGTGCTGGGGAACGCTGCTGGCATGTGGTAAAAAGCAGTAACTTCAGAGTTAAAAACTTCAGCCCAAAGTGCTGGCCCTGGGAACCAGCTTCTCCTGAGGCCCTGCCTTCATGTACCATTGAGTTGAACCGCAAGAAAAAGCTTCTGCTCTTGACTGGAATGGAAAGAGCCACCAGAGAAAATACTGTACATGGTAGGATGCTGCTCTGTCCCTTGGCAGCAGCCGGCAGCCCCCAACTCTTTGGAACGTGTGTCTGCAGGGGTCTCCCGAAGAGGTAGGAGCAAACCATCCCCAGTTCACTTCAGCTGCTGACTGGTCCAGAGCCCTTCAGGGCAGCATGGCTCTTGTGGACAGAACAGGAGGAGTGGCTGCTTGTCTCAGGGCAGCCACAGCTTGCTTCTGAAACTCCAAAAACATTGGGGGAGCTGCAGCAGCAATGGCACTGCTGTCCCACAGAGCACGTGGGGCACCTCAGCTGGCAGACCTTGACCTTGAGATGGGCTGAAGCTGAGAGCACAGGACAGCCCCAAGCCTCTTAACCAAAACTGCATCAGGCAACAGTTTCCAGTATCTGAGACAGTAGCTGAGATATCTGCTCTGCTGCTCGAGTGCAGCTCCTGGCTTCAGGCACGCTGCTGCTGGAAGCCTGCTGAGGAACCAGTGCTGTGGCCTCCTTGCTGGGAGGGAAGGCCAAGACAGCCCTTCCCCAGGGCTGAAGCAAAAGGCACTTTTCACAGGGCTGGACACTGCTCCTGACGCAGGAGGACACACACTGCAAATATGTAACGACATCCTCCACACTTTTTGATAAGAAGATAAAGAGGCAGCATATGGTATCTGGAGGACAGGACACAGCCACCCTTGGATGGAGGGGAGGGGAGTACTGTGCAAGAACGCTGGGACCTTGGATTATCAGGGTTTGAAACACTTGGGCTTGTCCCAAGGGTTTCGCAAGAGGCCTGTGTCAGTTGCAGGGCATCTCTTCCATCAGCAGAGCCTGTGAAGTCCATGGGCACACCTGGCAGAGGACAAGGGCACGGGGAGGGTAGTGTGTCAAAAGGGTCAGTGTGTCTCAGGGAAGACATACAAGATGGTAACACGGGAGAGATGTGCCCACAGGCCACCTGGGGAGGACAAGGTCAGACCAGGGGTTTTAGGAGGGGGGCAGGAGGGAAAAGACCTAAGAGTAGACTATATGCATATATCATCTCCTAATACCTGGGGAGCAGGCAGTGAGAAGGCTATGGGGTGTTAGTGGGTTTGTACAAAGGCTCTGGAAGAGGAGAGGATGCAGCTATGTGACAGAAGGTGTCACTTGACCTGCAGGTGTCTGGGGGAGTCCGGCTGGCTTGCTGAGCAAGAGCAACCATGGGAAGGAGCAGTCTGGGAACATGGGTGCAGCTCTGAGCTGTGTCAAGGCAACTTGAACTCAAGGAGAACTAGTAGAAGGTGCTTCAGAGAGAGGTTAGGTGGGTAACAAAAGGAGTAACAAAATAAGGATACGAAGCTGGTTTTGGCTAAGTTTCTGGAGAAAGGACCATGACATGCACTAAGCTGAAGAGCTGTCTCCCCAGAGAAACGGTGGAAGATGTGTAAAAGCAGACTGGAGAGTCCAGTGCAGGCAGCAGTCACACCTGAGGTGCATGGCAGGGGGTTAGAAGTGACCCAGGTGGTCTTCTCCATCACCAGCTTCTACAGTCCTGTTTAGCAGAAAAGCAGAGAAGCCCACAGTGAGCACAGTCCCTCCGAAGAAAGAGCAGCCCGGGCTCATTAAGACTCTTGGTTACTAAAATGGTTCTTCATTTCCATCCTGGAAGACCTTCATGAGTTCTGGAGTCCGTTTTAACCAAGCTTCCAACTCGGCCAGCCCTCAGGCATACACCTGCATGTTGCTCCGCTGCTGCTCTGGCATGTGGGCGGCCGCCGGCCCGCGCTGGTTGTTACTGGGACTGGTGGCCACGTCAGACCAGTCGGAGGCAGAGTGTGGGGAAGAGCTTGACCACTGGTCTGGCGACTCAGGTGACGGAGTCAGGTACGGGTGCTCCCCCTGTAAGTGCCGGTTGTGGCTAGGAGTCCGTTCCGTGGCCGAGGAGTAGCAGCTGTGCTGCGAGGGAGGCGTGGGGTACTTCCCCATTGAGCTCTGGAACTGGTGGTAGGCCGGCAGCACTGTCTGAGCCACCTGCCCGTCCTGCTGGGGGATGGCAGCCATGGAGAACGAGGCGCTGGGCAGCTGAGCTATATCTGGGATCTGGTACATGGAGCTCAGGGGCCCGGCCATGTTCTGAGCACAGTTGGGCTGGGCCTGCTGCGGCAGCGCTTGCTGGTTTATGCCGCCCTTGGGAACCAGCTGGAAAGTCATGATAGGGGGCAGAGACTCCCTGGACACTGCCATGTGCTTGGTATCCGCCTGCAGCAGGCCGCTCTGCTGGGGCAGGCCGGGGTGGGGGTGCACCACCTGCGGCACCACGCCGAACATCTCGCTGTACTGGGACTCGCTCACCTCCACGCGGTTCATCCACTCAGCCGCCACGTTGGCCGGCCGCAGCCTGCCCAGCCCGCCGCTGGGAGGGGTGGTTCTGTGCTGCGACAGCAGCTGGCTGACCGAGGGCAGCACCGTGCCGGCCCCGCGCCCCAGGGGCTGCATCTCGTGCAGGTTGGGGAAGGACAGGGCATGCGCAGCCGGCGCCGGCGCCGCGCTCAGCAGCGAGCTGGGTGACGAGTGCAGCACGCCCGGTGACGGCATCACTGGAGATGAGGTGGGCTCGGATGCAAAGGCGTGGGGCGACTCCAGGGAGTCCACTGGGGACAGGGTCACGGAGCTCTCTGAAAACTGCCCTTTGCTCTCACTCAGGGACTTCTTCCTCCTCCTCTTGGCGTCTTTGGTGAGGTTTGTGGGCATGATGCCTTTGGCATTGGGCTTCCGTGACTTCTTGCTTAAGGAAGCATGCTTCAGGTTGAGGAAGGACCTGTTAGGGCCGCAGATGACCGGGGAGAGGGCAGAGTTGAGCATGGCACCAGGGTGCCCGGCGGGGCTGTGTGCCACATTGTACTCGTTGAGGAGCTGCACTATGTCGTGGTGCATCCGGTCCTGGGCCACGTCCCGGGGCAGGCGGTCCATGTGGTCTGTGATGTCTCGGTTGGCAAAATGGTCCAGCAAGATTTTTGCTGCTTCGAAGCTGCCTTCCCGAGCAGCAAGGAATAGGGGGGTCTCCTCCTGAAAGCAGAGGAGAAGGACTTTAGTGGCTGCACTCTGGTGGCACTGACTTACAGCTAATGCTCCCTTAGTGGCGTAGCCACACCTGGAAGCAATGTTTAATGCAGTGTCACATCAATTGTCTTGAAGAGCAGCCCATCCTGAGAGATCCCCACTGAGAAAGGCAGATTACAAGACAGGATTGGACACAGGACAGGCTAAACTATCCCACCCTGAAGTGCATTATTCTGACTGGGTCCTTGAAGGTGCTTTCCTTCGTTGTCCCCTGAGCGGGAAATGTACAGAGGACTAAGTCAGCCCAGTAAAGACCTACGCAATATGGAAGAAGCCCTAGACCCAGAAAAAAAAACAGACACAGCAAAAGCTAACAGTGAAGCTACAGAGATCTGCACAGTGCAGACTCTCTCAGAGGGGCTTCTCCCTCATATCTGCCCTGCTTTGAGACCCCTGGAAACACAACAGGATGTGACTGCTGCTGTGCTGCCAGATCTCTCTGCTAACCAGAATCCAGCTGCTCGGCACCAGCAGCACTTCACCCTGGTGGTGCTCTCACATACCACTGGCTGTGTGCATTCCTTTAGTGTAAGAAACGCAGGACAGCACTGATGCCCAGAGAACTGCTCTCCCATATCAGAAATCCTACAAGATTTGGGGACAGTTCCAGTCACAGTCTAGGTTTGTAAGACCTGTACTGAGAACCTGGTTTAGAAAATCTGAACTTAGTTTACTACCAACAGTAAAGAATCAGAGAATGGCTCAGGTTGTAAGGGACCTTAGAGATGGTCTACCCCAACCTCTCCACCATAGGCAGGGACACTTCTCAACTAGACTCAGCTGCTCAAACAACCTGGCCTTAAACACCCCCAGGGAGGAGGCATCCACAAAGTCCCTGGGCAGCCTGCTCCAGAGTGCCACCACCCTTGTGTTGATGAGCTTCTTCCTAAGATCCAGTCTGAACCTGCCTCAGCTTCAAACCATTCCCCCTTGTCCTGTCTCTAGACACCTTCATGAAAAGTCCCTCTTCAGCCTTCCTGTAGGATTCCTTTAGGTATCAGAAGGCAGCTCTGAGGTGCCCCCAGAGTCTTCTCTAGGCTGAAGAGATGCTAGGGAGATGCTTTTGGTTAGGAAGCACAGCCATGCTGAGCACACCCTGCTGTACCTTATTATCCTGCATGTCTCTGTTGGCTCCATTTTTCAGCAGCACTAACGTTGCTTCCACGTTGTTGACAGCAGCAGCCCAGTGAAGAGCAGATTTACCTGTAGGGAAATCCAGCAGTTTCAGTTGAGGAGGTATTTGCTGAAGCAGCAAGATGAACAGAGTACATTGAGGGAAGAAAGCAACCACAGAGCATGTGAACACGTCTTGAAGTCACATTTACACTCTGGGAGCCTTAGTAACACATCTCTATACCACCAAGATTTGAACAGGACCTTCAGCACTTGCCCTGGGTTGGTTTTTGCTTTATGTTTTAAACAACCTGTTCATAGGGTCACCTCTGCAGTTCAGAAAACAGCAGTACATCCAACCCCATTATTTCTTCTGCTTCTCTGCCAGGACTGTCTAACCAAGCCCCTGTGCAGCAGCCTGCAAGCCTGTTACTGCTAGAAGGACTTCCTCAGGAGAGCCTGTGCCCGACTCAGCTGCAGAATGAATGAGCAGCCCACACTCTGGGAGGCCAGAAGGCCACCCCTCCTTGCCTGCACCAGAACAAACACTTCCTCAGCCCAGCACGTTGTGCTGCCATTACCGTGGTCATCCACAGCATTCACATCTGCCTGGCAGTTGATGAGCTCTGCCACCATGCCCTCCACCGCCAGCCGCGCAGCCAGGATCAGCGGTGTCGTTCCGTCGTTCATCCGAGCATCCAGGTCTGTCACTCTGTTACGGATCAGGATCTGCACCACAGGGCAAGACAGATTTGGGGTTTCTTCATACCACTACAGAACAAAACTGAGGAAGCTTTACCACGAAAATGCAGCCTGAGCGCTGAAATGCAAGGACCCAGGTAGCAGGTGACAGAGGCAAACAACCACATGCCAGAGGGTGTGTGCATGCTGAGCTCTTCAAGCTATAAATACCCGGAGGAAACTGGGTGTAAAGTGCAGTTTCACCTGGCCATCATGCTGGGGAAGGCTCAAGAGCAAGGCTGTGAGTGAGCAGAGTGCAACCTCACAGAATGACAGAAAAAACCAGGCTGGAAAAGACCTCTGAGATCATCAAGTCCAACCTCTCACTCAGCACCATCCAATCAACTCAACCATGGCACTGAGTGCCTCATCCAGGCTCTTTTTAAACACTTCCAGGGACGGTGACTCCACCACCTCCCTGGGCAGCCCATCCCAATGGCCAGTCTCTCTGTCTGGGAAGAATTTCTTCCTCACATCCAGCCCAGACCTCCCCTTGGCTCCAGACCCCTCCCCAGCCTTGGTGCCCTTCTCTGGACACATTCCAGCAACTCAACAGCTGCCCAGGGGCACCTCAACAGGAGCCCAGAACTGGACACAGAACTCAAGATGTGGCCTAACCAATGCTGAATACAGGGCACAATGACTTCCCTGCTCCTGCTGGCCACACTGTTCCTGAGCCAGGCCAGGATGCCATTGGCTCTCTTGGCCACCTGGGCACACTGCTGGCTCATGTTCAGCTGCTGTCAACCAGTACCCCCGGGTCCCTCTCTGCCTGGCTGCTCTCCAGCCACTCTGTCCCCAGCCTGTAGCACTGCATGGGGTTGCGGCCAAAGTGCAGAACCCAGCACTCAGACTTGATAAATCTCAGGCCCTTGGACTCTGCCCTTCTATCCAGCCTGTCGAGGTCCCTCTGCAGAGCCCTCCTACCCTCTAGCAGATTGACACTTGCTCCCAGCTTGGTGTCAGCTTGGGCAGGCTCAAACAGCTTGTGGTAGTTTTAGGCTGTGCCTAGGAAAATTTTCCACAGATTGAGTAGGAAAATGATAGAATGTAAACTAATTACTGTTGGATGCAAAGGGAAAATAATGTTAAGGTCCAAATAATCCCCTTGGTCTGACAACTGATGTAAAAGTAGTTGTATAAACTAACTCTTGCTCTTTTTGGCTTCTTCACTCTAGCTGGTGGCTTTTGCTTGGCTGTTGCTGACCTTGGTTGCATTCTTGTTGTGGCTAAGTACTAAAAAGCTACTCTCTGCTTTTCTCCTCTCTCTCTCCCTTGTCCGGGAGGGGGAGAAGGGGAAGCTGTTGGTAGCCCCTTGGCTTCGTCCAGGGGGGGTCCTGTGTTGTTTATAAATCCATGTAAATATTGTACACTTTGTACACATGCATTGCCTTTCACATCTCTAGATTGTAGTCTGCTTGTAAACAGAGCTTCATTTGCTTCCAACTGGGCTGGTCTGGCAATTTCATTCTGGGGGTATTTTCTCCAAATTAGCTGCAGGGTAGTTTTCAAGCCACAAAATCACAGAACTAACCAGGCTGGAAAAGACCTTTGAGATCATCAAGTCCAACCTATCAACCAACACCATCTAATCAACTGAACCATGGCACCAAGTGCCTCATCCAGGCTTTTCTTAAACACCTCCAAGAATGCTGCCCCCACCACCTCCCTGGGCAGTGCATTCCAATGGCTGATCTCTCTTTCTGGGAAGAATGTCTTCCTAACATCTAGCCTAAACCTCCCCTGGTGCAGCTTGAGACTGTGTCCTCTCCTTCTGTTGCTGGTTGCCTGGGAGAAGAGACCAACCCCCACCTGGCTGCAGCCTCCCCTCAGGTAGCTGTAGAGAGCAGTAAGGTCTGCCCTGAGCCTCCTCTTCTCCAGGCTAAACACCCCCAGCTCCCTCAGCCTCTCCTCATAGGGCTGTGCTCCAGACCCCTCCCCCAGCCTTGCTGCCCTTCTCTGGACACATTCCAGAATCTCAACATCTTTCCTGAACTGAGGGACCCAGAACTGGACACCGGACTCAAGGTGTGACCTAACCAGTGCTGAGTACAGGGCAGAATGACTTCCCTGCTCCTGCTGGCTACACTGTTCCTGATCCAGGCCAGGATGCCATTGGCCTTCTTGGCCATCTGGGCATGTTGCTGGCTCATGTTCAGCCTACTGTCAACCCACCACACAAGTCCAGAGTCCAGCTGCTCCACAAGGGGCTCTGCAGTAGCTGTACCTGGAAGACGCCCTGGGCATCAGCAGCCACGGCTGCATGCAGGGGAGTGCGCCCCATGTTGTCCCGCGCGTTGGCGTCGGCGCCGGCATCCAGCAAGCGCTTGGCAGCGTCTGCTCTCGAGTAGCGGGCTGCCAAGTGCAGTGCCATCTCCCCAGTGCGGTCTGTTTGGGCCTGCAGGTTGGCACCTTGATAGATCAAATCTGTGATTATATTTGCTGAGGAATCCTCTGCATCCTCGTCATCCTCGCTGATATCGGAGCCGCCCACGCGCAGGGATGCCAACATCAGCGGAGTACAGCCGTCTGCAACAGAAGAGATGGCATCAGAGCAACCTGAGAGAGACAGCAAAAGGGAAGGGAATGCCCTCACAGTTCTCTCTCCTTGGACACCTACAGCTACAATCTCTTCAGTCACCTTAACCCAGGCCTGCTCTCTTATCTTAAAGCCCAACAGAGTGAGTGAGCTGCTTTCCTTCCAAGCAGGACTTCAACCATCTACTGCAGCCCCAAGAGAACTTCTCAAATAAGAAAAAGCATCACGAAACAAAACAAAACAAAACGGGTTTGCTGCTGAAGTGGAAAACTTCCTCAAAAATATAAAGGCTAGCTGAATTCCTAAAGAGGAGCAAGGGCTATAAAAGTAAAAGCCTTCCCCTGTGTAACTATTCACGTGGATGCTCTGGTCACATACCTGGGGAGAAGAAACAACTGACAAAGGAAAATAACTGCCCATCTAGCCACTGATTATTGGTGGCATTTTGCAGATATTGACCTGAAGCAAAACGCAGATGAAAGCTTTCATATATGTTACACACCAAAGCCTTCACGAGATGGTCCCTGAAGCTGGGATAGACAATTTCTCAAAGCTGGAAAATGCCCCAGAAATGAGGCTGAACCAGCCTCATCCTGCTTTGTGTAACATCCACCATCAAAGCCCTTAGCAACTGACCAAGCATGCTCTGTGCTTTCCAATAGTACACTGTGTAGGAAGGGACATGGAACAGGATCTCCTCCAATATTAATGAATGGTGTACCAGCAACACCCTACACATGCACAATGTCCTCATGCAACCTTCCATGGCACCACGGACTGCCCACAGATGCAGACTGCTGGAAGTCTCACACAGTTCAAGTGCTTTGGAAGATGCTGGGTTCCTATCTCTCCATAAGCCTCCAGTGATGGGGGCTCACACAGATGGGACATCTACAAAGGCTAAATTCACATTCACTCAATCATGCTTCTTCAATCCTCTAATTTAACTTAGCTCCCTGATCAGAGGGTTTGGTCCAGGAAGACTCTCTCATGCTGCTGGTCTTTCGCTATACCACCCCTGATGTAGCGTAATTAAGATCTAGAACACCTCCATATATTTTCAGCACTCCATCAAATGCTGAGTCATTCAGCAGACTGAATCTCTCAAGATATTCACTGTCTCAAACCAAAGACTTCACCTGTAGATGCTAATGTTTGCTTACTGCTTTTACTGCTTTACTTGACCATAGGCACCTAGAAAGTAAGAGGGACTGAGATGACAGCAGGAGTGAATCATCTCTGCTAACCAAAACAATTCTGTGATTCCAAGTGCCTCACTGGAGCTCTGCAAAGGTGAACACAGATTTTGCTTCTCCAATATAGGTCACTAACAGAATTAGAGCGATTATGGTTGGAAGAGAACTTTAAGATCATTGTGTCCAACCCAGCACTGCCAGGTCGCTGACAGACCCTGTCCCTAAGCGTCACACCTACACATCTTTTAAATACCTCCAGGGATGACGACTCCACTGCTTCCCTGGGCAGCCTCTTCCAATGTTTGACAACCTTTCTGGTGAAGAATTTTTTCCTATTAACAAATCTAAACCTCCTGAAAATTCAAGATACTCTTTCAGCAACTGATTTAGTCCGTGAACAAGCAGGGAACCTTCCTGGACCCTAGAGACAACAGCTTCCCTGCCCATGGCAGGGGGGTTGGAACTAGATGATTGTCGAGGTCCTTTCCAACCCTGACAATTCTGTGATTCCCTGCCTGCACAGCTCTGTCTGCACTGAATGAAGTGCCTGAGCCCTGCAGAAAGCCATGCAGCAGAATGAGGATTCTGTGCTGATAAACAAGCTGATGATCTCCTACTGAAAATAAAAGAGAGAGCTCTAATGTCCTGCTCCCATTTCTTACCTTCTGATCACCTAGCTTTTTTGACTATCTTAGGGCAGTTTCAAAACTTCCTGCAAGTCCACCATTCTGCCACCAGGCACAGTGTGAGGCAGGGGCAGAGGGGGGCACAGAGGCAGGCTGGTGGCAGCAGCAGGCTGGTGGCAGCAGCAGCAGCCTGCATGCTCCTCCTAGTGGCTTCCAAGCACAGGGGACACTGCCTTGCACAGAGCTGTCTTCTCAGGAGCAGTTGGACAGCAGCAGTGCTGACGTAAGGACCTGGGTTCAGTTCCAAGACTCAGTCCTGTCTATAGACCCTCTTTGACAGTTGTCCAAGGCTATACCTCCCCTTTTATCCTTCTCCCTCCCACTGCTGGCTCTGCCTCCTTGTCCCAAGTGAACACTTCTCAGTATTCAGGTCAGGCTGTGGTCTCCTCCGTACTGCCCCAACACAAAGAGCAGAGAGACGGAGCACAGAAAGAAGCTTTCCTTTTCTCCAGCACCACAGCCCTGGGAAAACCATTCACAAGAAAGGTCTTGCTTGCTCACTCACTACAGTTGTTCCGGACAGATCATGCTTAGCTGCTCTACAGGGACACAGCTATAGTCTGCATTAAATCCTTGGAAAAATTAGTGGCCACCCTCCAAAAAGTGTCTCAGGTATGTGCAGCTCTTTTCAGAGCTTTGTAAGCTGGCCACACATGGGTGGTTTTATGAGACCAGCAAAAAGCACATCCCAGCAGCACATCACAATTAGTTGCTTGATGGACTACTAGGAAGAAAAAAAAAAAAAGAAAAGATGTGGACACAATGTCTCTTTTCCTGCTTCCAGCTTGTTCTCTGAAAGAGCTGCAAAAGAACCCCAAAGGATCCAGCTGGAGGCAAACACACAGCATGGAAAATTCCAGTCTGAACCACTGAAGTTTTAGTAACTGAAAAAGAGGGGCATATAATAGGGACAGTTAATCAGTTTTAATTATAGGTGGTGTTACCAATTCTGCCCTGTAATTGCATTTCCCTGGTTACACACTCACAATAACTCCAATGAAAAGCACGTCCTCACCACTCTGGGGAACAGAGGGAAAGAACAGCATGGGGAGGCAAAGGTGGTAGCAGCATTTTATAGAACCTCTTCTGTTTGCTCTCTTTCAACAAGACAGCCCCTGGGCAGATGTAAAACTTGGAGTAAGATGGTAAAGGCAGAAGTTCATCAGGCAGGTACAACTGAATACTCATGCTGGCACAATATGCTGAAAGCTGGGATGTGGAGAACCCACTGACCAAGTCTCCATCCAGGCAGTACTTTTGTAGGAGAGTGAACCTCTTGGATCCCCCTAAACTCAGAGGCTGCAGAGGTGTTAGAATCATAGAATCAACCAGGTTGGAAGAGACCTCCAAGATCATCCAGACCAACCGATCACCCAGGTTAAGAGAGGGAACAATCCTTTGGTACACCAAGGTGTTCCAACTTCCCTCTCCTCTCTCTACTGTTCTATCTGCCCACCTGGACCTATGGCCAGGATCTAACTCACCCAGCTCCAGATGTCTCCAGCCCAAGCACCTGCACACAAGTCACTCATCCTCAATACCCTTTGTAATGAAGGGCAGAGAAGCATTTCCTGGAGTGTGAGCCACCCAGTTTTCAGGAGCCTGCTGCTCGAGACAGACATGAACTGCCTCTCAGAAGTGCCTGTTTCTTCCCTGTGCCCAGAGAGGAAGAGGAAGGTGGCCATGGCAGATGAATAGTTCCACTAACTGTGAAGAATCCTCCCTCTCCTTACTAACCCATCACTCCAACACTTCTCAGGCTTTTAAAATTACTTCTTCCCCTGACAGTAACTGAGCTGCTTCCTTCTGATGCTGCAGAGGGGGATAACTTAGAGCAGCCTGTTGCTTGCTTCACAGCTGCATCTGAATGGCAGGAAAGCAACTCACAGGTCAGTATTATTCCATTGCTGCTGTTGGATAAAGCTTTGAGTGCATGTGAAAATAAGCAGTCTGAAGTGTTAAGAACACTACTGCCTGCAATTGGAAAGCTTTTACTCTGCCACACAACTAGAAGCTTCAATAGGGAAAATAAAGAAAAGCTTAAATTTGGCAGAAACTGATGGTTTATGTTCTCACATTCCTTACACAGAATTCCCTCCTTCCCTGTGCTGTGCATTTAGGAGAGCCAACGGGTCAGTGAGCAGAAAAAAAACAATAGAAGAGAACAGAGAGAATAGGTCCAGGCATCATTAAATTACATGGACATATTCCCACAAAATCCAATAAAAAGCAATTGCAGCTACATCATCAGGATCACCTCCCTAAATATGAACAAGAGCCAGGATTGCAGCTCTCCCAGCCAGAACTCTGGTTAACTCTCTCCTTTCAGAACATAGGACTCCACCATTACCAGGAGATCCATCCAGTCCCTTCCCAGGCCACACAGCCTTAGTGCTAAGCTCAGAAAAAGCAGCAGAGCATTGTTACTGCACTCAGTCATCTGAGACCAATAGAGCACAAACCTGTGTGCACATGTGCATGGTAAAGAAGTTCCCTTCAAAGTTCCCAGCTTGTTATGATTACAAGTTGATCATCATATACTGAGGATATAAATCAGTGAATAAAAACCCCCAAACATTAACAAGCTGGCTGCAGTGCTGCTCTGTTCCAGCACAGATGTCTCATACACTGTCTGCCAGAAGTCATCTTACTCAGGCAGAAGCCATCCTCCCTTCCACCCCAGATAACAGACACCTCAGGTAGAAACCCTACTAAGTTGGTCCTTAGCAAAGTCTCTGCAGCAATCCGGCTGGAGAAGCTGGAAGGTTATTCCCAGCACAACTCTGTACTACAAACTTCTGCTGCAGCAGCTTTCTCACGATACCTTTTAGGCACACAGTGTTACAAAGGAGATCCTACCCCTGCAGATGCTACAGGTGCTTGCTAAGTGAACTACTTCAGTCCTGGTTAAGTGATGTTCCACAGACCATGACCCAAGTTCTCCAGCTTTCTTTTCTAGAGTGCATGTGAGCTTCCTTTGAGTACCAAAGGGGGTCTGCTGAAGTTCCTGTGTACTCCATATAATTTTCAAGCATTAGCCCTCCCAGCCGTGGGAGGCCAGGGAGTGGCTGGCTTACAGAACACATGGAGACAGACTGAGAGAGTTGGGGTTGTTCAGCCTGGAGAGGAGAAGGCTCCCAGGAGACCTTATTGTGGCTTTCCAGTATCTGAAGGGAGCTACAAGAAAGCTGGGGAGGGACTTTTTGGGTGTCAGGGAGTGATAGGACTAGGGGAAATGGAGCAAAACTAGAATTGGGGAGATTCAGATTGGATGTTAGGAAGAAGTTCTTCATCATGAGGCTGGTAAGACACTGGAAGAAGTTGCCCAGGGAGGTGGTGGAAGCCTCATCCCTGGAGGTTTTTGCAGCCAGGCTGGATGTGGCTGTGAGCAACCTGCTGTAGTGTGAGGTGTCCCTGCCCATGGCAGGGGGGTTGGAACTGGATAATCCTTGAGGTCTCTTCCAACCCTGACAATTCTATGATTCTATGGATGCAGAGAGCACTGACCTGGCCCTCTGACATTGACATCCAGAACATCCACTTCTTGATCTGCTTGAGGTGGTGTAAGGGCTAGTGACGTGCTCCCACAGACGTCTGCTGCCTCCAGGTGCTGCTGCGTCCATTGGCGCTGATCTATCTGCTCATCACCTTCTGGGAGCAAGGCTTGGTCCTCAGCCTGAGCACAGGAAATAAGCAGTTGCTTCAAAATGCTCATCAAGTGGCCAAAGACATAGAAACTTCTTGGGGCTTTCTTAGTGTTGTTGGAGGTTTTTAGTTTGGGGTTGTGTTTGTTTTGGGGTTTTTTGAAGGTTGAGGGTATTTTTTGTTTTAAGCTGTTGATGATCTCCGTTTACCTCTGCTTGGGACACTGGAGCAGCAGTGACCTGCTTACTCTACTGGCCTGTGGTGGCAGTGTTAACCTGAGGATTTGCTCCCCAGATGTCATTAGTCATACTTCACAAAGCCCTAAACAAAAGAAGGTTTTGAGTATGGGTTTCTCTCTGCAGGTTAATGCAGCTGCTGTCCTCACCAGCACTTTCAGCGGTGAGTGTGAAGTACTCAAGTCTTGGAGCTCCTTACCTTTGCTCTCTTTGGCTGAGGTCCACCATCACCTGCCCAGTGTTCGGTTGGTCCAGAATCTGCCAAATTACCCTCTGGTATCTGGACAGACAGATTTCTAGCAAACAAAGAGAACACATCATTTTGCAGACTGACCAGGGGCTACTACTGCTTTTTTACACTAGCCTGCAGAGACCAAGGATGAGATGCTTGCAAGTTTGGTGGCTTGCAAAGAGAGGCATTGAGAAATAAGACATCACAAGCAGCCAACAATGGCATTAAATATATTTAGACCTGCAGACTTGGTTAATTTAGTGGAAAGTCAAAACTGCCTAAGCGTGATCTTTCTTCTGAAGCTTTCTATCCTTCCAAGCCCTGCCTTTAATGAATTGAGCTGGAGGTATTAAAAGTTCATTGCCACCTATCAACCCAAAAATGTCTCACCTGTTCCAGGAGGAAATCATGCAATCAGTCCCCAACTGCTGAACTGAATGGAGTGTCAGAAAACCAAACGTAACCAGGAGATCGAATTTTATAGATTACAGTTAAAACTCTTCTGTGCAAAACAGATGTACTAAAATTTAGAGAATTTAGAGAAGACTGAGAGGGGATTTAATAAATGTCTATAAATATCTGAGGGCTGGGGGTCAAGAAGGAGGGGACAGGCTCTGCTTAGTTGCACCCTGGAGTAGGACAAGGGGCAATGGATAGAAAACTCCAGGACAGGAGGTTCCACCTCAACATGAGAAGGAACTTCTTCACTGGGAGGCTCACAGAGCACCAGAACAGACTTCCCAGAGAGGTTGTGGAGTCTCCTTCTCTGGAGACTTTCTGCACCCTATCTGGATGCATTCCTGTGTGACCTGTGCTGGATTTCATGGTCCTGCTCTAGCAGGGGGGTTGGACTCAAAGATCTCCTGAGGTCCTTCTTCCAACCCCTAACATCTTCTAATCCTAAGGAGTTCCAGCTTAAAGGGGCAGTTTTCCCCACGGAAGTTAAGTGCCTTTAATGAAAGACCGACACACCATGTTCTCAAAACCACACGAATAAACACAGAGGCAGTGGCCCCAGTGCAAACTCACTTGAGCCCAACGGCGTCTTCCCCGACCGGCTCTCTGCGCTTATGGTTGCTGGGGTCCCTGCGCAGAATGAAGCCCTCCGGGAGCCACAGTGAGCCGTGCTTGCGCTTGCGCTTTGCCATCATCACACCCAGCAGCAGGATCAAGAGGATGATCAGAGCTGCCACAGCAAGGAGGTAGAGCAGCTGGGTCTTCGGTGGTAGCAAGGGCTCACCTGAAAATTCCAGTGCAAGCAGAGGGAGTGTAACAGAGACAATGATCTTTGAGGATGTCTTCTTCCCTCACTCAGTCTTCCCCCACAGGGAATGTGTTGTATCCACACTGGGATGCATTTAGAGCTTGAGAAGATGCTTAGGCTATGCTGCAACTGTTGGGAGAATACTTCCTGCCTTTCTGACTTCCCTTGGTCTAGTTCCTCAAAATATCATTTAGAGTACATGGCTGCAGAACTGAAGATCTTGCTCCTTCCTCAAGAGTCCTGCTGGCTGAATACTGCCACCATGAATTAGTGTAGAGAGAGCTGATCTACATCAGGCTATGAACCCCACTAGGAAGAGTAATATTACTAATCTATTATGAGATTGCAGCTGGGCCTCAGACTAAGGGAGAGGGGAGCAGGAACCTCCAGGATTACATAATGCCAGGGGTGTACTAAGGAATGCCCTCCTCCCTTCTCTCCAGTGGCACATTTTTCACTGAATTCACAGCTTTGAACAGGAATGGTTTGCGGTGCAGACAGCATCACTGCAGTGTGGCACAGCTGCAGCACATGAGAGATTCCCTTTCTACAGGGACTAAGATGTCTAGGCTGCAGACTTACCTGCCCTGCCTTGCTAAGCAGATGTCCCCCAAGAGCAGAACAAGCACAGTGCACATAGATACTTCTGCAAATGTGCATGAGTAAGTCAGCTCCCAGAAGCCACATTGAACAGTGAGACATATGAAGGTGGTGATCAATAATCTGAGCATGAACTTTGCAAGCCCAAGTGTGCTGACTGCCTTCCTACCCCAGGCAATATCTCCTCTGCAATTACTTACTCTGGACAGACACGAAAGGATAGGGCAACATGCCCTTGATGGCCTGAGCAGCTAAGAGAGCTGCAGCAGCTTCTGTGTTGTGAAAACATTGCTCTGAATCCTCTGCACACTGACGGTTGTCAATCTCCAGGAACACCCTGGTGCTGCAGAAACACAGGAAGACGGCACAGAAGTCAGGGACAGCAACTTTTGCCAAAGCGCTTGGTGAAACTACAGCCCTTAGAGTTAGCCATTCCACCCCATCACTGAATGTGGTGGCTGCAACAGCTCTACACCTCCCCTTAAAAAGAAGGGCTACAATCCTAGAATCATAGAATTGTTAGGTTTGGAAGGGACCTCAAGTATCATCCACTTCCAACTCCCCTGCCATGGGCAGGGACACGTCACGATAGATCAGGTTGCTCAGAGCCACATCCAACCTGGCTGCAAAACCCTCCAGGGATGAGGCTTCCACCACCTCCCTGGGCAACCTCTTCCAGTCTCTCACCACCCTCATGGGGAAAAATTTCTTCCTAACATCCAATCTGAATCTACCCACTTGTAGTTTTGTTCCATTCCCCCCAGTCCTATCACTCCCTGATGCCCTAAAAAGTTTCTTCCCAGCTTTCCTGTAGCCCCCTTCAGACACTGGAAGGCCACAAGAAGGTCTCCTCAGAGCCTTCTCTATTCCACACCGAATAGCCCAAACTTTCTCAATCTGTCTCCATAGGAGAGGTGCTCCAGCCCTCTGATCATCCTCATGGCCTTTCTCTGGACCCATAATGCCCCAGACAGGTACCTCCAAGCAAGAGGCAGAGGAGCACAAGAGCATCTGCTTACCCAATGACCTCCTGCTCCAGCTCCCTGTGCTTGCGAACCACCACCAGCGACCGCCGGCTCCGTGCTGCCGACTTCTCCCCATAGTAGGGGAACACCATGGGGTTTCCCTGGGAGTCCAGCTTGATCCTCAGGTTGGTGTGCAGCAGAGTTCCCAAAGTGCGCAAGAAGCTGCGAACATCCCCCAGCAGCTCGTCAGGGGGCATCAGGACCACGATGATCAGGGTACCCTCTGCCAGCTTCTCAGCTTTGTCGCCAGCACAGTCCAGGCCGTCCCAGCCGCACTCCTCACTGTTACAGCCCTGGTCGCAGCGGCCATCTGCATAGTGATCTGCACAGTACTTGTCATACCTGCAACAGTGACAGGATCACAGGCAGCATGTGGGACACACATTCTGTACACTATATCCCTATACAGTCTGGGGGCCAGGGCCTTACTCTCCTGATCACAGAATTATCTTGGTTGGAAAAGACCTTTAAGATCATCGAGTCCCACCATTATCTAACTCTACCAAGCCTGGTGCTAAACCATGGCCCTTAGCACCACTTCTGTGCGTTTTTTTAAACGCCTCCAGGGATGGTGTTTTTTTAAACACCTCCACTTGCCTGTGCAGACTATTCCAGTGTTGAAGAACACTTTCAGTGAAGAATTTTCTTCTAATGTTCAATCTAAACATCCCCTGGTGCAACCTGAGGCCTTTCTCTCTTGCCCTATCATGTCTTTGTAAGGGAAAAGACCAACACACACCTCACTTCAACCCCCTTTCAGGTAGCTGTAGGGAGCAATGAGGTCTCATCATTTTAGGTAAAATAACACCCATTCAGGATATAAGGAGAAGAAACATAACCCCAGGATATGCTAGCAATCTGGCAGGGTGGAATTAGGATGCACAGAACACTCCAAGAAGATGTGCTTCAGTTCTAGCACCAGTGGAAGAGAACTGCTTATTCTGTTTACTAAGATCAAGCTGCAACCCCTCCTGCCTTAACCAGAAAGATTCCTCCCAGCAAAGCTGTAGCCTTTATCACAGCTGAATAAAAAAAAGTGCCATGGCAAACAAGTTGGAAAACACATTCAGAGGTATACAGCTAGGATAGAAAAGAGGCATTGCTGGTATGGAGTGACATTCACAGCACAGGAAGCAGTAGTATTAAAATCCAGTAGAAGGTGAAAAGCCTCCGCTTTATACTTCCACAAAAAAACAGGGCACACTGATCAGTAGGTAACACATTACCATTGCTCAGGCTATCAGCTTAGCTCATGGCATACAAACTCCAGAACTTCTTCCCAAAACAGATGAAAAGTACACAAAGCAGCAGACACTCCTCGATGGCAAAACTTCAGTGAGAGCAACAACCAGCAACAGAAACAATGGAAGAGACGGGAGCAGCGGGCAAGCAGCGTACCAACTACTGAAAGCACCAGCAGGAGATGCAGCAGTGACACAGAGAAACCAGACCAAGCTCAGATCAAGCCTTACTTGCACGTTCTGCTACTCTGCTGACATTCAAAGTTGTCAAACAGGCACTCCGGTGTGTTGCAGAACTCATCACACTGCCCATTGAAAAGCATCCAGCAGCGCAGAGAGGAGGAGCAGTTGGCCCAAGGATCTTCCATTGTCAGGGAGCAGTCACCTCCATCCCACTGGCAGGCATGAGTGTTACAGTCCTCATCACAATAGCCGTCTCTTGCTTTCTCTGCACAATGGGAATCCAGACAGCCTCGGGGCTCTGGGCTGAACGTTACAGGCTGCTCACACTGGCTGCCTTGGGTGTGAACGGGGCACTGACAGTAATAATAAGGAGGCTGAGAATGAGGGTGGCAGCTTCCCCCGTTCTGGCAGGGGGCACTGGCACAAGCCATGTTTGTCTGGCATTCCTCTCCCACAGACAGCTTGGGGCAATAGCACCGTGGACCAGAAGATGTCTGGATGCACTGCTCTCCTTTCTTGCATTTCACTTGTCCACAAGTACTGTGGCTGCTGAACTCACATTTTGCTCCAGAATAACCCTATGACAAAAAAAAAAAAAAACCACAAAACAAAAAAACCAAAAAAACAAAGGCAAAATTAGCAGGTTACCAACTTACTCTTTGACACTCTGAAGGCCTCAGGCAAGGTGTCACACACAAACCCTTTCTTCTCCTCGATTCCTCAAGCCTCATTGCAGGATTTTCTACATCGAGCCTCAGGGATAAACTGGGAACTTATGAGGCCACACTGCCACATTTTAAAATGTGGATTTTGCAGAGCCATGAACAAGGGGAATCTTGCAATAAGCAGAGAGAACACAGGATAGCAAACCAAATGTTCCATTTTCTAGGTTTCAGGCAGAAAAGGCAGCTATCCTGCCTCCACAGCACAACTGCTTGGGGTAACAACAGGCAGCATCATACTCCCAAGGCACCTAGAAGCCCTGGGTGTCTCAGATAAATCAGAATCAACCAGGTCGGAAGAGACCTTCAAGATCACCAAGTCCAACCAATCACCCAGCCTTATCTAATCAACCAGACCATGGCACTAAGTGCCTCATCCAGGTTTTTCTTAAACACCTCCTGGGACCTCAACCCCACCACCTCCCTGGGCAGCACATCCCAATGGCCAATCTCTCTGTCTGGGAAGAACTTCTTTCTAAGATCAAGCCTCAACTTCCTCCTGACCATCTTGTTCTGTTGCTGGTTGCCTGGGAGAAGAGATCAATCCCCACCTGGCTGCAACCTCCCTTCACGTAGTTGTAGTGAACAATAAGGTCCTCCCTTGAGCCTCCTCTTCTCCAGGCTGGACATCTCCAGCTCTACACCACAGGACGTGAGTAGAGAGTGTGCAAGGACACACAGCTTTGCAAGCAGCACAGAAAAGATAACCTTCATCTGCAGTGGAGCAGTGAAACTACTGAGAGTGTGGTCAGAGAAGCCTGCAGGTGAGGCAGGCAGTGCAGACCCAGGGTGCAGCGCTTACCGGGGGACACTGGCAGATGAACCCCTCAGGCATGTTGCTGGCAACGGCGCAGCTCCCTCCGTTCTGACAAGGCTTCCGCGGACACACGTCGATGACACTCTCACAGTGACGACCTGGGCAGAGGAGAGCAGAGCCATCGGTGTGTGTGCACATCACAAAGCACCACTCTACGGTGGACTCCCAATGAGACAAACTGAGTCTCCAGTGAGCCCTCTCTCTCCAGACAGGTAGGGAACATTTCTCCAGATGCTCTGCGAGGTGTTGCCTAAGCAGTGCTGGAGGAAGGCACACCTGCAGGATCCATGAGGTGTAATTTGGAGACAGCCTGCCCGCTTTTTCTGCCTCCAGAATGTGCACAAACCAGCACCAGGGCAGAATCTGCTGCTGCAGTCCCCAGGTCAGCCAGACAGAAAGGCTGCAGCTGCTGTATCACATCAGTCTGGGGGGTCCCTAAGCCTTCTTTACCTTTTGGGAGAAGCTCAATAAGTCCAAAGGGAAATCACACCCTAACTGTGAACAACCCACCCTCAGGACCAGATGCAACAAGAGGAACAGGACAAGGCAGCAGACCCTCCTCAGGCTGATCAGCCAGACAGAGGTCTTACTGCCCTGACTAGCATTTGAAGCAGCTTCGAGAGTCAAACTCTGACACCAGACTATAAAAAGATGAGGATGACCTAAGTATGAACTGGACCCCCTAGGAAAACATTAATAGAAGTCTCCACACATGTGCAGCCAAGACTGACTGCTTGCAGACAGGAGCAGACAGGGCAGGATGGCCCACAGAGTGCTGGCATTCTGTCAGTCAGGAACCACAGCAAAGCCACCCCATTCCCTCCCAGGCAGGAGGGTCAATGTGGAATGCACAGAAGATCAAGAGCTCAAGGAAGAAGCTCGCTCCCCCTCCATGCCTAACATTTCCAGACAGACTTCATGTCTGAGACAGAAGCTCTCCCTGCTCCTCCTAGGCTGCAGCAGGTCTGAACTCCCTATGCTGCAAGTTCTAGCAACCCTTTCACGAGAGCCAGAAGCAACATGAGGCATAATTCGCAAGAGCAAGCTTAGCAGATAGGTTTATATCTAAGCCTATCTGATGGTCTTCACCAGCATCCCAGTAGCTGGCCTGGCTCCACTGCCTTCGTATGAGGCTCACTGAGGAACTTCTTTTGTCAGTTTAGGTAATGCATTCAAAAACTTCTGTGTGAATTCTTCAGATGTACAACTTTAAGATTTCTTTGCATCTGACAATCCCAAATTTAGTGGAAAATTACAGCATCTTTACATTTTAAGAGAAAAAAACGGATAAAAACTACTGGTAAGGCATGCAAAGAAGGTCACTGGTAAGCTGGGAAAGTCAAAGGTTCTAATGGAGGAAAACTGAATACATAAGTTAAAGTGACATGGAAGCCTGAAAATTGAAAGTTAAGACACATCTGGAGACTATTAGCCCAAATTTATGCCCAGTGGGAGGCAGAAAGCAGAATAGCAGCAATACTAAAAGACATCTAGAAAGAGTGAGACATAAGTTTGCACAGTGTGAAATTCTTGCAAAGCTGTGATTCAAAGCTGGACTGTGGAAGGATCACATCACTAAGCTAGGAATGCACAGTCTGTCTGTGCATAGAGTATCCCATCCTGGCCACCTCACCAATGCAAAGCAGAAAGGGAGCCAGGAGTAGGAAAGGAGGCCAAAAGCTAATTATGGATACTATGGCACTGATTTACAGGGGAAATTCTTATGCTGCCTTGCAAAAGAAAAAGTCATGGAGAGGCTGCTTATGTGAACAGTTACACGTCCAATATTAGAAATGTGGAATTATGAAGGAGAGAAAAGTACTGCAGGAAAAATATCCTGGCAACCCAGTGTCTCAGGAGGTTCTTTTGAGACAGCTCTGGAAGCCAAATCTCTTAGAAGACTTTTAAAAATGGCTTAAAACCTGAGCCATGCTGTAGGGAAAGAACCACACATCGTACAGGGAAGCAGCTAGACAAGCTGACTGCCAGAAAGGGAAGGAATGGCCATCTCCCAAGATCCTGCTCCGAAGCTGGAGGAACGTTTACCACCACTCACCAGTGAAGGCACTACGGCAGACACATATATAGTCGTTGATCAGCTGGACGCAGTCCAGGCTCCCACGAGGGTTACAGGGGTTCGAGAGGCACTCGTTGATGTCTCCCTCGCAGCGCTCGCCGGCGAAGCCCGGCAGGCACAGGCAGCTGTAGCCCCCGATCTGGTCCAGGCACTGCCCCCCGTTGAAGCAGCGCGGCGCCCCCGGCTCCGGTGCGCAGTCGTCCACGTTCTCTTCGCACAGGCGGCCTGTGGGGACAGCAGACACGGGCAGGCTGAGCAGGCAGTGCTACGGACACCTTCCCCACATTGCTGGCCAGGTTTCATGATCATGTCACACCGTCCCAGACGAACACAGGTAAAGATCCCAGCTCAAGCCAACCCATATCCCATGCACAACAGCCGGCCTAGGGGGCACGTGCTTTAGATCCAGGCCACGCTGGTATTTAGTGGCTGTCACGCTTCACTTCAATTAAAGGCACCATTAAAAAACACAAAAACAAGACAAAACCCAAAACCCCAAAGATGCACTCAATTTAGCCCTGTGACTCAACACAGCTGACAGTCCTGCACTGAGCTTCCCAACTGGCTGCCAACCCTGGAACCCCTGCAAAGAGCATCTCTAGCACCACCATTAAAACAAGCAACAAGAAACAGGAAAGCAAGTGTGATAAATCACAGATAACTGGCCAGTGTGCCATTCCTGCCATTTGGCTTCTGGGGACCTACAGTAAACTTCAATAGCTTAAAACTAACCTACAGGCACTGAACCTTTTTTCCCCAAGACTCCAGGACAAAGGACAACGCAGGGTCAAAATTGAAACAATTAAAGGACGTTGGAAATGATGCAAGAACTAAGTAAGTTTTCTGTATATTCATAGGATCACAAAATTGTTTAGGTTGGAAAAGATCTTTAAGATCATTGAGTCTCTTTTAACCCAGCACTGCCAACTGCACCACTAATCTGTGCCCCCAGGTGCCACATCTACACATCTTTGCAAGTGCTCCAGGGATGGGGACTCCACTACTTCTCTGAGCAGCCTGTTCCAGGGCTTGACAACCCTTTTCATGAAATTTTTCCTAATGTCAAATTCAAATCTCCCTTAGTGCAACTTAAGGCCATTTCCTCTCGTCCTATCAATTGTCTGTTTCACAGCATCCCAAAGGAAACCTTCTGTTTACTCTATCAAAACCAACAGCATTGGGAGAGATCTTAATGGTGAACTTGTCCATCCCCGTCGCCAAAGATGGATCATACATTCCCAGAGGACACTGTCATGACCTATTCCATTAAAAGAAGAAGAACTAAAAAACAGAAGCAGCATTTATTTTTAAAGAGAAAATATGTATCCCAAGGGATTTGGTGAACTTTGGGAACATTCCTCAAAGCAAATAATGCACTCCCTTCAGACTCTGCCTCACGAAACCAGCGGTCGGAAGATTCACTCTTGCAATGTTCAGTTAATTGCCGAGCTTCATACCCCGAGTTCCTGGTGGACAGGAGCACTTGAAATGACTGACGAGGTCTATACATGTCCCTCCGTTCTGGCAGGGCTGAAACTGGCACTCATTCACTTCATATTCGCAGTTGACACCTTGGTATCCAGGCACGCACTGCCAGCACAAAAACAAGCGTGAATAATCTGCTCCTAACAGATACATCAGCAGACATCTGAGAAAGGCTAAAGAGACAAAGCAAGACCTCAGTGGGACAGACTGGGGCTGCCTTTGCAGCTGCACAACTGCAAGTGATTGCAAGGGCTGTGCAGCCAGCCAGCTTCGGTGCACAACTTGACCGTGGAACTACTCAGTAGCACACTGCATGTTGGAATTAGAGTGACTTCATTCCTGCAAAACACAGCCCTACAATCCTGACACTGGCTTAGTAGTTTTGACCTAAGGTTTATATAAAACTCATACTCCCCCCATTCTGGGCACGAGCTTCCAAGGGGTTGTAACCATTCTGAAGAGCCTAGGAAGACTGATATACCATAATCTCATGATCTACACTGCTCTGTGCATCAGCTGCAGGAAAGAGAAAGCAGTGGAAGGCATCTCCCACCCAGAGAGGCAATGGATACATTGCCCATCCCACAGAGAGAACACAACATTTCTGGAATGCATTCTGCCTAACATATTGTAATAAAAACTACACCTGGGGCAAAAAAATAATTCAAGAGAAGTACTCCATCTCCAAAGAGGTAAGGAGTTCAAATGATCAGCAACCACACCTCCTTAGGATCACACCTCTAATCCAGCCTTAAAAGCCTCTCGGGAGCACTGCTGCTGCTCCAGCTAAATTAAAGATGCTTTCCAGGTGCAGGCTGCTTTTATCCCCTTTTTGAAGCTATTCTACCACTTGCATGTGTTTCTGATCTCTCTTGATTCGTTTGCATTGCAATGTTCCAAACATTCAGACCTGTTCCTACTAAACCATCACAAGTTACCTCACACTGGTATCCACCCAGGTGATCCCGGCAGGTGGCACCGTTCTGGCAGGGGCTGGAGTCACACTCATTCAGCTGCACCTCACAGTAACTGCCAGTGTAACCCACCTGGCACTGACAGTGGTGTGTGTTTCCAACATTGAGGCAATGACCAGAGTGTTGGCACAACTGGTCCACTGTGACACCTGGAACAAAGTGAAATAAAGTGAGCAGCTGTGTAAAACACGTGCCACCCGTGCTGGCAGCTCAGCCAGGAGTCACCATGGCTAGACCCAGGGAACTGCAAAGCTGAAACTCAGAAATGTCTAAATTACAGTGGGGCAGCATCACAACTGGCTTCCAACTAAACTCACTGCCATGTCCCCTTTGGATGACCAGCACCAACGCTGCCATGGAGTACCTGTGTTGCTGCATTATTTTACCACTGGCCGGCAAATACACATCTGAAGCACTGCTGTTGCAGTGCAAAGGTTCAATGTTTGCACCTAGAATGATTGCAAAAAGTATGGGAGCTTGACACCCTTCTCCTTTGGCCCTGCATCTGCTTCTTTAGATTTCCTGGATTGAAAATCATAGAATCATAGAATTGTCAGGGTTGGAAGGGACCTCAAGGATCATCCAGTACCAACCCCCTGCCATGGGCAGGGACACCTCACACTACAGCAGGTTGCTCACAGCCACATCCAGCCTGGCTGCAAAAACCTCCAGGGATGAGGCTTCCACCACCTCCCTGGGCAACTTCTTCCAGTGTCTCACCACCCTCATGATGAAGAATTTCTTCCTAACATCCAATCTGAATCTACCCATTTCTAGTTTTGTTCCATTCCCCCAGTCCTATCACTCCCTGACACCCTAACAAGTCCCTCCCCAGCTTTCTTGTAGCCCCCTTCAGATACTGGAAGGCCACAATGAGGTCTCCTCGGAGCCTTCTCCTCTCCAGACATGCCATGACACTTCCCATTGGCCTGAGCTTCAAGCTATCTCCCAGGAAGAAATTCCCTTACAAACCAAGTATTTCACACGTAACTCAGAAGCAGGAAATTATGACTGTGGGGGGAGGAGGGGCATGCTATTACCTATAACTAAAGAGTGCATTGAGCAGCCAGTGTTCTCTGCAGAGGTGCTTACAAACATCATGAACTACAAGCTGCCTTTCTTGTATAAGGACAAGACATTTCAAACCTGGCCTGCCTGGCACTCAGCAGAAAGGCATAAACAGCTGATATGTTTTTCCAAAAAGGCAGCTCATGTGAGCCAGCACTCCTGAAATACTGAGACATCATAAAATATTTAATTCTTCTTTCCTAATATTTTTATGGTAGCAGCTAGCTTCCTACACCAGGGAGAATCAAAGAACCTTGACTCCCAAATACAATCCTGTGGAGCTTTTTAGCTTAGAAGTGACCATGATCAAAAACCTAGAGGCAAAGCTCTCTGGGATTTGCAGTGCATGCTGTGTTCACAGGTGTATGGGGAAAGGAGGCAGAGGTTTGTGATGCATGGGGAAATGGTAAAGCACAGAGGATGCTCATTTACCCCTTTGTGAAGCTGCCACTTGACAGGAGACATTGGGGACATCACAGTAAGCACCAGTCCAGCCAGACGGACAGATACAGCGAGTCTGGGCTCCCTTCTGGTCACAAGTGCCTTTATTCTTACAAGGAGACTTGCTGCATAGATCCATAAGAGTCTGGAGAGGAAAAAAAACCACAACATGAGGTATGGCAAGTGCAGCAGGAAACAGGACTTTGAGTACAAGCTCAAGAAGCAAAGCAAGGCAGCTCTGCAAATCTGGTTCCACGAGGCACTGGGGAAAAGGGACAGAACTTCCCAAGTCTAAGCAAAGCTGCTGCCCCAACAGTCCCAAGGGCTCACACATGCCTAGGAAAGTGCAGATGTACAGAGACACAAACTCCAGGTGGCAGCACCATTTCAGGAGTAAGCTGCTGCTCACACCTTGCTACATAGAAGGATCTTTGGCTCAGACTAAGCTTCTAGTTCTAGTAGGAGGCTTCCAGCTATCACCAGGTGACTTTTTTCTTCCCACCCAAACTCCCTGCCCCCACCCCACCATCTTCACTGCTTTTTGAGGGTGCCAGGTATGTTCCACATTTTGATCTTCACTTTTCTTTTCTTGTCATCAGCTCACCACATCTGCACTTGGCCCCATTTGCTCTGGTATGGTCTCCCTGAGCTCTCCTGTCTTCTGAGAGTCAAGAGAAACTTCACAACTATTTTATGAACAGAAGATGGATCAAAGCATACTGTTTGTCTTGATTCCTTATATATAGTGCTTCCAAATAAAGAGACTAAAACACAGTAAATCATCAGATGAAAGTGAAGACCCAAAATAACTCTGTCTGACCTAACATAAACCAGCCACTAACCATCATTTCCTTTTTGAGCACTTAGCCTTCAAAGCAGTACAGCCATCTGATGGATTTCAAGCTGACTTGAGGGAAGGATGAGGTTTTTAAAGAGAGTGGTACTGAGTTTTGGCTGCAGAATGGAATTTCACTTGCAGAAAGTCCAGCTTTTCAGATGCAAACTGTCTCCTCACAAAGATTAAAGCAGAAAAATCTGTGCTTTCACAGGCAGGCAGAAAGAAACTTGGAATTAAGTTTTATCACATGTAGTTGAGCGTGAAGAAGAAAAAACACCAAGCCTCTTGCTTCTGCATCTGTAATGAGTGGCTGACTGTTTTACATGCAAATTCTATAACTTATGAATCATTGCCCTAATTTTGTGCTGCTTGTTTAGCTTTGCTAATTAGGTCAAGCCAGTTTACCACTTAAACAAGAACTACAGTGTGGCTGTAATCTATAAATCTTCCCGATACAGCTCTGAATAGCACTGACAGATTTAGAAAGTTCTGATTCCTCATATAAAAATGAGTAATACTCATGACAATTAAGCTTCTCTGAACATAAAGCAGACTCTCTGAGAATCCACAACATTTAATCTGGGGATAGGAATATTAATCCTTTTCTCCAGTAAAAACAAAGCAAACATAACAGAAGAGGAACTACCAAACTCCACAGTACTTTACGACCACTCTCGATGCTAATTCTCCCGATGAGGTTTAAGTGGTGTGCCCAGAATGCATAATTAGGGTAGCAGAGGGGGTTGCCTTTTTGGATCACTTCATTACTTTGCATTCACTTCCTCCATTAGCAATACCTAAAAGCAGACCTGGCAATTTAACGTGGAGCAACACACTTCTGGGAAAGCACCTCCCCCCGCACCACGGAAGGGCTGCTTCAAACAGCCACTGCTCTACAAAGACACAGTGGCACCAAAGACAGCTGCAAAACTCCTACAGAACTGCAGTGTTCTCCAGCAGTTTAACCAGTGCATGGTTTTATGTTGTTTTGATGGCAGCACTCGATCTGCTGCAGGAGGAAGCCCAGACTGTGCTTACTGCTCCAAAGCTAAAAATAGTCTCAAATCGTTCTTCTTGTTTTGATAAGCAATATTATAATAAGAAAAACTCCAACAGGAAAAATTAATTCAGCATTGTTTCCACTGCAATATGCCAAGTTTAAAGTTTTTAAGGTGATCATTCCCCTGTACTCAGCACTGGTGAGGCCACATCTCAAGTATTGTGTTCAGTTCTGAGCCCCTCAAGGACATTGAGGGGATGGAGCGTGTCCAGAGAAGGGCAGCGAGGCTCATGAAGTGCCTGGAGCACCTGGGCTAACAGGAGGGGCTGAGGGACCTGGGGTTGTTCAGGCTGGAGAAGAGGAGGCTGAGTGATGAGACCTCATCACTCTTTGTGACTCCCTGAAGGGAGGTTTAAGTGAGGAGGGGGCAGCCTCTGCTCCTTGGTGGCAAGGGATAGGACCAGAGGAAATGGTTTCAGGCTGCACCAGGAGAGGTTTAGGTGGGATATTAGGAAATATTTCTTCACTGAAGGGGTTATAAAACTTTGGGATGTTCTGTCCAGGGCAGTGCTGGAGTCACCATCCCTGGGGGTGTCCAAGCAGGTGTGGAGCTGGTGCTCAGGGACATGGTTTGGTGTTAGCCCTTCAGTGCTGGGTCAAAGGTTGGACTGGATGAGCTTGGACGTCTCTTCCAACCAGATCTATTCTGCGAAATATTCTGTGAAATAATCAGTTGTTTACAATCTGGGTTTGCAGCTTCTGTGCTCAGCTGTGCAAAACTGAACTTAAGTCTGCAAGCAAGGCCACAGCTCTTTATTGAGGACATGCCCAGGACAGCCACCTCAGTTACTGCCCAAAAACAGTTTTTTGGCTTCTTAGGAAAAAAACCATAATTCTACAATCAACACAGAATAAGTACAGCTCCCTGTAAAAAATAAACAATTAAATCAGGTCCTACTAATCAAGACTAATACTCTGCTCCTAGTTTTGTATGTGTTTGGCCCCCTTTTAGTGCAAGACTGCCTTCCATCAGGACAATTTTATGCTTCAGATGGAATGCAGCCATTTTCCAAGCTAGCAGCTGGTTTTCATTTAAGAAGAAAACTAATGTAGAAAGTTCCAGTGACACCTGTCCTCACAACCAAGCATTTTCCTCCTCCTTGCAAACAGATTTGATTTCCAGAGTTCTGAACAGGGACACCTGATCTGTCAAACAGAGGCACTGCACTTATTTTTTCCTGGGGCTACCAGGCCAACCACCTCTTATCAGAGCTGGAGGAGCAAGAGCTTGCCACGTTTGCTACCTCCCATCTAACCCAGACATTTCTGCTGTTGGACAGTTGAAACCACAGTGCCCTGGTGCAAAATGGGCAAGGACACATCACCCACCTGGCAGTTTTTCCCAGTATAACCCAGGGGACAGATACACCGATACGTGCCCAGGCTGTCCACGCAGGAGCCTTTGTTCAGGCAAGGACGGGAATCACACTCATTAATTTCTGTCAGGCAGAAGGGTCCAGTAAATCCCACTGGACACTGGCAGGTGAAGGAATTGATCCCATCCACACAAGTACCTCCATTGAAACAGGAGCTGCAAGAGAGTGAGAACAAAGGTAAGCTGAGACAAACTACAATTAGCTCCCAGCCAAAGGAGCGTGTAAACATTACTGGAATGAGAGAGCAAACCAGATTACAGAACCTCTTGGCCACTGCTGAGTGCCTGCTGAGGAAGCACAGATCAGGTAACAGCAGCTCAAGAGGATTCAAAGATATTCAGGGTAAGTCTCCACAGGGCAGCCTGATCCAGTGGAAGATGCCCCTGCTGACTGCAGAGGGGATTGGGACTGGATGACCTTTGGAGGTCTCTTCCAACCCAGGCCGTTCTGTGATTCTATGATTCCAGCTGACTGCCTTCCACCTCAGCAGGCAAAGAAAGTAAGGCAGGGTTTAGATGATTCATTAGTGATGGAAGTAACTTATTTCATGAAATCTTCCCAGCTTCAATGTGATCACAAACAGTCCTGCACCAGCTAGGCGTGGGGCTTGCTCACACTGATAAATTTTCTACCAATTTGATTATAAATTGCAATTGTATGACAAAAGATGAGAAACAAAACCCTCTGCCTATTTTTTTGAAGCTTCAAAGCAGTCACAAATATCTTTTCTCAAGGAAAAAGTTCGTCTAACATGCAAAACACAAGCAGGCTTTTCACTGAAATTATGTGAAAGTATTGGTATTGCTAAACCCCTTCCTCCCCTTCTCATGAGAATTTTACAACCTTCATTTGTAAAACTACTCATACACGCCCTGGCAGAATTCAGATCAAAGGAAATACCCCTCCCCACTCCCCCCCCAGATCTTCTGATCATAAGAAATTCTGCCAGATTAGGTGTCCCTACAGAGAAGTGACTGGGAAAGTTAGGAGAAGTTATACCTTATGCAAAATGGATTCCTCTTGCTTTCCAAAGAAATGCCTGCCAGGAAACTCCTGCTCCTCTGAAAACAACCCCAGATCAGACTCGAGATAATCAGTTTGTACACAAAACAAACTCATGCTTGTTATCTGTCTTGTGCACTGTCAAAGGGTACTTCCACTGAGCCACTGACTCACCTCCCTAAGCTTCCAGTGGGAGCTCTAAGCATCTAAATTCTGACTGAGATTACAGCAGAGATGGCAACGTTAACCTATTCATCAGGGACGTTCCCCTGCCTCGTGGGTTGAATTCTGCTCTACAGGGAGCAGAAGCTGCTGTGTACGCTGGTGGCAAAACAAGGAAGAGGAGCCAGAAGAGCTGGCAGTTTTGCTGCAGTTGGGTACTGGTCTCCAGAAGATGACAGCACTCTCTCACAGGCAGCTTCTCACACGACACAGGAGAAGGATTTGAACTGAATTCAAATTAGCCAACCATCACGGAGCTCTTAAGTATAGCTCAGTAAATTTTGGTTGAGGTGTGACTGGTTTGGCTTGGCAGAGCGTTGAAAATTGCTACATCCCTCATTCATACCTGCAGGACTGGTTCCTGTCCTGACTGATAAGGAAAACAAAAACAGGATGAACCTCAAGGAAGAAGCAGGCACTCTGCTAAGACAGCCAGCAGCATTCACTTCATTAAACAACTGTTGTGCAAATTAAACACACCCTCCTCAGTGACACAAGCCTGTTCTTAAGCAAAAGATGGTAAAATGCTTCCTCCCCCACAAAAGCAATTTTTAAAAAAAGGCAGGAAAGATCTTTTCTTTGTGTGCAGAAGATGCATGAGAATCATGAGACTACCAGAGCTTTGCATGAGGCACCTTAGCTCTCTCTGGTAACTAGACAAGAAGAGACTGTTTGTTTATTTTTCTTTTAACCATTTCAAGCTTTAGGAGAAATTGTTTCCCTCTGAGGGAATCTGAACTTAACTTACCTCAATCCTAACAAAGCTTAAGATAAACATGCAGGCAGATGATGGATACACACAGAGTTAACTCTCAGAGAGCTTTTAAAACTATCAAGTGAACCATTTGTACAGGGGCCAGCTGTTGAGCATCTTAACTCAGTTCCACACCTCCCCCTTAGAAGGACCTCAGGTTTTATCTCAGTGGCTGCTAAACCACATCCAATTTGTAAGCATTAGAAGACCTCTGATGGTTAAACCTTCCCAGTACAGAATTTGTGGATTTAGTATTCCTCCTGGTTGCTTCTTCATCTTATTTGCTGTTAATAACTTAACTCAGGGCTAATTGATTTTATTTCCTGCTTAAGAGTTGGCCATCACTTCCATTTCTGCAGCTTTGGTATTTCTCAACACAGGAATTGTTTGCAATCAATTAAGTATTTCCCCACCTCTATATGCTAATAATCTTACAAAAACTTTATTTACATTTTAATAAGCTAACATCTGTTACTGTCTTAGCTGCTGTATTCCTGCTACAATGCTTAGTAATGCTGCTGTATTCCTGCTACAATGGAACTAAACTTCTGTTGTAGGTGTAGAACTAATGCTATTGGAAATAAAAGGTCCAGGGGGTCTGGGCTTTTGTAGGATTATATGTATTTATATGTTTATTACCTTTACTTCTGTGTTTAATCTATTTTTGTAAACATGATTTTCACTCACTTCCAAATTCAAGTATGATTATTTACTCTGAAGGGGCAAATCCCACCTTCTGTCTGGTGTAAAACCACAGCAGCTTCTCACAGCTCATGCAAACTGAAAACCAACTCTGCCAGGCAACTCTTTCAGCTGGCATCCTGCACCAGGTAAGCAAGTTCCCCCTGGGTGAATCACCAGTATGGCTCAGTGACAAAAGGCATCATGAAAAACTGCTTCTGAGGAGGACTGACTTCAAGCCATGAGCACATCTTACAGAATCACAGAAACACAGAATCATTCAGATTGGAAAAGACCTTCAGGATCACCAAGTCCAACCCAGAACTCTACTACAAGGGTCACCCCTAAACCATAGCCCCAAGCACCACATCCAAACCACCTTGAAACACAGCCAGGCTTGGGGACTCCACCACCTCCCTGGGCAGCACATTCCAATCCCTGACCACACTTGCCATGAAAAAATGTTTCCTACTGTCCAGTCTAACCCTACCCAGTGGCACCTTGAGGCCATTCCCTCTTGTTCTATCACTAATTACCTGGGAGAAGAGACCAGCAGCAGCCTCTCTACAATGCCCTTTCAGGTAGTTATAGACAGCAATGAGGTCTCCCCTCAGCCTCCTCTTTTCCAAACTAACTATCCCCAGCTCCTTCAGTTGCTTTTTACAAAGATTTATTCTCCAGGCCCTTCCTTGCCCTCCTCTGCACTGGCTCCAGCACATTGTGTGGCTCCTTAGTGCAGCAGCAGCAGCAGCAGAGTGGAGCTCTCTCACCTCTCAGTGCATTCATCGATGTTGTTCTCACAGTTGGTTCCCCCAAAGCCAGGCTGACACTTGCAGGTGTAGCTGTTGACATAGTGGGTGCAGGTGCCTCCATTCCTGCATGGCTCACTCAGACATTCATTGGTATCTGTCTGACATTTATCTCCATGAAATCCAGGCAGGCAGATGCATGAGAAAGAGTTTATCCCATCCACACAGGAAGCTCCATTTTGGCAGGGATCTACGACAGAAGCATTACAGCAAGGGTTAAAATGGGGAACAGCCAAAGGCCAGGTCTACAGGAGCAGCTTTTGGGGAAAACAAACAAACAAACAAACAAACAACAAACCATCACCCAGCCCAGAGCATGACAGGCTAGTGACAAGTTCTTCTGAGCTGCTTTAGGGCACAGAAAACTGCAAAGCATTATTAAAGCATTATTAATCATGGAACTGTTGAGGATTGGAAGAGACCTTTGAGACCATCCAGTCCAACCACTCACCCAGAGCTCACAGTCCCACCACTGCTGCTGAGCCCACTGCCACAAAACACGTTCCTCAGTACCATATCCATGTGGATTTTAAACCCCTCCAGGGATGGGGACTCCACCATCTCCCTGGGCAGCCTGGGCCAGTGCCTGAGAACCCTTTCAGGAAGAAATTTTTCCTAAAATCCAGCCTGAACCTCTTCCAGCATAGCTTGAGGCCATTGCCTCTTGTCCTGTCACTTGTTGCATTAAGAATGAATTCACAAGAAGACGTGGATCAAAACCAAGCTTTGGGGCCTAAAAGTTTCTCTGCTGGGGTTTGTTCAACCAAAAATCAACAAAACCAGACCCAAAGGCTCTTGGTTTAAAATTCAGACTACTCTTTTTTGACAAAAGCCTACTGACAAAGACAATATGGATGTCACAGCAAACGTTTTCTCTCTCCTGATCACGTCTTATTTGTAAGAGAACTTGGCCTGCTCTCTTTCCCAGACACGGCTCAACACATGAGAGAACTTGGGTGCTTAGTTTGAAGCATGAAAGCAGTGCAGTCAAATCAAATATGTACATGAGCACACATATGAGCACTTACCAGTTACTGAGCCCTTTTTTCCTACTATGAAAGGATGACTGGGGAAAGGCTGGCTGGCAGCTCAGCTGAGCTCACAAATCCATTCACACCCTGAAATCTCCTCACCTATGCTTTCCTTGATGTTTTCTTTGTCCCTGCCATGGTCTTGCTACTTGTGCATCACCATTTTTGTAGTCAAAGCCACTTCCTACTGCTGTATACTTCCACAAGTACCAATCTGCCTGAAAGATCTCTGTCATTCAGCAGTTTCTTCCTGCTTTGCTCCTTCCACTTTTGGATTTAAGGCCCACATTGCTCTGATGGAAACTGCCTCTGAAGCCAGATTCCTTTTCTACTCTGCTCTCCCTAGACCAAAAAGCTATGTATATAAAGGCAGGGAGGGAAACTGGGAGGGGGAAAGAAAAGGAGAGACAGAAAGAAGGATGAATAAAAGGTTACAAAGCAGGGTTGTGGTTGGTTTTTTTTTTTAATCTTAAAGTACTACTAAAACAAAAACTTGAAAATCAAAAAGGACTCCACCAACAGCCTGCAGTTCACCATGAGTACAGGATCATTCTGTTCACTGGTGAATGAAAAAAACAGATGTGAAAGCTCATCTGCTGACTGAGAAATATGCTCAGATGACAAAAATGTGTATGAGACACACCTGCATGCATTTAAAGGTCACCTGACTGCTGCAGAGCAAAAGCACATTCCAAGCAGGACCCCAGCAGCTCTGCAGTGTTGTGTCTGTGGCAGCCAGCCATTTATGAGTGAAGCCAAAAGCTGGGCATTAATTTTCTGTTCCACACATTTGCTGACAGAAACAGGAGAGCTGAGTATCAACTCTTCAAAGAGGTTCTTGTTGTCGGAGGGTTTGTTTGCTTCACAGATTAAAGACACTTGGCTCTGACTGTGGAAGGGTTTTGTTTTGCTAAAACGAAATCAGCTGTAGCAGTAAACTGAAGTACTTCTTCAACCTCATGGGTGTGCTGCCTAACAGAATCACAGAATGTTAGGGGTTGGAAGGGACCTCCAGAGATCTGAGTCCAACCCTCGCTGCAAACCAGGACCCCTCAGGGGAGGTCACACAGGAATATATCCAGGCTGTGTCTAAAGATCTCTATTTCAGACAAAGCACTGCTGTAAAGCACCATTTTTAATAGCTACCAGGATCAATCCACTTTGTAAAAGCCCCCAGATAAAAGAAGGTTCTTTCCAAGACACCCCAAGCTCCAATGTCTGGAAATGAAATTAATTTTCTCCTTAAACTCATCTGATTATGGTCAGTTAAAAGTTGTATGAGCTCCAGTTCACAAGGTGGACAACAAGGGATGAATCTCACAGTTCTCAGAACACTTAGCAATAGAGAGAGATTTTCCCAGTTGTTCAAGACAGAAGTATGAGCAAAATGGTTCAAAAATGGTTTTTAATCCAAATATCCACATACCAACTAAGAGGGCAAGTAATAATTATGTTGGCTTCCATCAGCAAAGCTCTGGGTCAGTGCACCCTGACACTTTTTGTCCTCTACCTGTTTGCTCAGACAAAGGCAATCAAAGGCTCAGGCTGAGCCAGGAGTTCTTTCAGTAACTTTTTCATATAGACTTGTTTGGATCCTTCTTTACAGCAGTCCCAAATGTAAATTTTATTTTTTTTTTCAGTTCATAACACAACTCTCTTAATTCCCACCTAAAGTCTTCAAGACTCTGGTTTGTTGTTAAGCTATTCTAACTAGAACATGGAGGTTTGTTGGTAAAGAGCGGGTAAATTAAAAAACAACATTGTGAACTCCTCCAAGGCTGGATAAAGCCCTTCTCAAATAATACCAGATGAACTTTTAAACACATGACACACTTCTCAGGAGACTCTGATTTCATCTGATGAGGATACAGATATTTGCCAAGCAAAAAAAAGAAGTTACTATGTATTTGGTTTCCCTTGTAAACAGGATTGTCAATGGCATGAAACGAACATTTACTTTCTTGTCATTTGAACAGTTTCAGTACTCATCCCTGCAAGGGCTATCCTCCTGCAGCTGATACCTATTCCAGAACAGAGGGCCTTCCTGCTGCTTCATTTGCTTTCAGATCTGAATTAACTGGAACAGCAACAGCAGCAGGACCCACTCTTTCCAGAATATTAATGTCAGGCAGAGACATTTCAGGGAAGGCTGCCATACCCCAGATTCCCACACCTCAGTCAAGCCCTGCAGTGTTGCTTTAACTTGGGGGTATTAAAATTTCAGGCAAATGTAGTTCTTCATTTAACAGTGCTCCTTATTTATGTAAACTCTTGAGGACCTTTTCAAGATAAGAATCTGGGAACAGCTCCTGCTATCAGAACGCTGTAGTCCATTTCTAGCAGCTGAATTGGATGGATTTTGACTGCTTCAAACGGAATCACAAAACATTAGAGGCTGGAAGGGACCTCCAGAGATCACCCAGACCAACCCCCCCCCGCCAAAGCAGGGTCACCCAACCTGGGGCAGTCTGCACAGGAATGCATCCAGGTGGATTTGGAAAGTCTCTAGAGAAGGAGATTCCACAACCCCCTTGGCAGCCTGTTCCAGGGTTCAGCCACCCTCACTGTAAAGTTTCTCCTCATGTTGAGGTGAAACCTATGTTCAAGTTTGTACATGCAAGTCTTATAAAGCTCGGGGCTTGGTTTGTTGTTTCTTTTTTTCCTTTTGGTACAGGATTATAGAAGAACTTTCTGTGTCTGTCAAATAGCAGTGATCAACAACACAGCAAAAGGATTTGCAGGAAAAGCTGGGAAGCACAGAACAACCTCCTGATACTCACTTGAGAGGCAGTCATCAATGTTAGTGTCACAGTCTCCTCCAGTGAAGCCTGGCTGACATTCACACAGGTAACTGCCTTGAATATTATGGCACAGAGCATGATTTTTGCAGGGCTTGGAGAGACATTCATCAATATCCACGGTGCATCTCTCCCCTGAAACATGGAGAGTCCGGAATTGAGGCCCCACATAAGGCAATGGTGAAAAGGCTCGATGCCAATTCAGTTCAGCATGGCAAGGACAGCATGTTCCCCATCCACATTACCTTCCCAGCCTGGGGCACACTGGCAGGTGTAGCCTTCTGAGTCAGGAGATTCTTGGCAAATGCCTGAGTTCTCACAAGGATCTGGGGAGCAAGGAGCGACCACTACCTGGCAGTTCACACCTGAAGAGTAAAAGGGGAAAAAACCTGATGGTGCTAAGAGTGTGGTGGTGCTTGGAAGAATGAACAAAGAGGCTGTAACTTGCATGGTTATCCCACACACCAGTGCCCAGCATTTCCATATTTGAAAAATCTCAGCAGACAGAAAAGGAGATCAGAGCCCTCCTCACGGGCTCAGGGAGTACAGACAGCAGCTATGCTAAGTCTGTGCTTAATGCCCCCTCAGTTCCCAGGGCATGTATACATCCAACTTTCTTACAAAGAAAACTAAGCTGAGCTGCCACCAGGACATTTCTTATGACTCCAAAGGTGGCTTAGATATGGTCTAAGTAAGTATTCTACTCCTGTATCATGCCTACATGAACTGACTGTAGTTGTACTTCATACACCCAGGGCATTTCCCATCTTGACTCCTACCTCCATCAAGTTTAATGAAAGGATTAAATTGGCACTAAGGGTGCAACAAAGTGGAAAGGGAAAAAAAGAAGAACAAGAACTTCTCTCTGAATTTTTACCTTTGAATCCTTTCCTACAGGTACATCTGTATCCATTCAACAGATCCTCACAAGTTCCTCCGTTCTGGCATGGGTTGGATTTACACTCGTTCCGCTCTGCTGAACAGTAATCTCCTATCCAGCCTGGGTCACAGACACACTTGTACCTTTGAATCACAGAACCAAGCAGGTTGGAAAAGACCTCCAAGATCATCAAGTCCAACCCCTCACCCAGCACCATCCAATCAACTCCAACCATGGCACTGAGTGCCTCATCCAGGCTCTTTTTAAACACTTCCAGGGATGGTGACTCCACCACCTCCCTGGGCAGCACATCCCAATGGCCAATCTCTCTTTCTGGGAAGAATTTCTTCCTCACATCCAGCCCAAACCTCCCCTGACACAGCTTGAGACTGTGTCCTCTTGTTCTGTTGCTGATTGCCTGGGAGAAGAGACCAACCCCCACCTGGCTGCAACCTCCCTTCAGGTAGCTGTGGAGAGCAATAAGGTCTGCCTTGAGCCTCCTCTTCTCTCCAGGCTAAACACCCCCAGCTCCCTCAGCCTCTCCTGGCAGGGCTGTGCTCCAGACCCCTCCCCAGCCTTGCTGCCCTTCTCTGGACACGTTCCAGCATCTCAACATCTTTCTTAAACTGAGGGGTCCAGAACTGGACACAGAACTCAAGGTGTGACCTAACCAGTGCTGAGTACAGGGCAGAATGACTTCCCTGCTCCTGCTGGCTACACTGTTCCTGATCCAGGCCAGGATGCCATTGGCCTTCTTGGCCACCTGGGCACACTGCTGGCTCAAAATGCAACAAGAGCTGTGATTTTAGAGCATTCCAAAATAATTCCTCTCCCAGTTTCTCCTGCAGATTAGTTTTGGAGAGAAAAACGACATCTCTCTTTAGAAGAGCCCTAAGCTGCGTTTTGATTGCTTACCCCAGCTGCCCAGTGTTGAAAATACTGCAAATAAACCCTCCCTTAAAACCACACTTCCCTCTGTTACAGTTTGTCACAAAGAGCTCAGTCACCCAGCAATATGTTTCTGCTTTGATAAGACCATCTCCACACATTGAAACAAAGACAGAAAGGGAAAAAAAAAAAAAGAAAAGATTAAAAAAGTGGAAAGGAACAATAGGTTCCAAAGATAACTAGACTGATTTGATAGAAAGTAGTGGTTACAAATGAAAACAGCTGGCTGGGAGCAGTCTTCTCTATCAGTTTTCACAATCTGAAGCAGAGCAGCACTCCACCCATATGATATGGAACCAAGGGCCTGAAGAATCACCCTGGACTCAGGCCACACAGACCTCCCTCCCTCCCTGTCATACAAAAAAGATTTATTTTACCTGGAGTGTAAGGTATACATGAGCACAGAAGTGAATGCAGGTTACAGATGATGGGCAAGATGGATCAAAGCATTTATTTTCCAAGCTGACGTGGAGGCTGACCTGGCAGTGAAGGCTGCCTTCCTGCCAGCTCCTGGGAGAGTGCTGAATCCTGCCCTCCACAGCTACCCCAGTGATAAATCACTTCCTTGCCCAAGTGCTGACAGGACTTTCCAGGATGCAGCACACATCTGGGAATCACTACTGTTCCATGCACTGTTGGGAAGTCTCACAAACACAAGCCCTGCTTAACCAAACCTCTTGACTACACAGGTCCTCAGACATATCTGGAGGGAACACTCCCAGACTTAGCACCACCAAAACCAGGTCTGATGCAGGGCTCCTGAAATCAACTTTTGGTCTTCCTTGATGGGAAGAATTCAGAAGCAACTACTGCCATCATCAAAGCGATCAGAATGAGCTTTCCTTTTTTCCTCTCAGGCATGCAACAATGTGACTTAGAGCTGAGGAAATCTCAGCCTTGGACAAACTGTTCTAAGTCAAATATTGCTCTATCCCCTGGTGTAAAAAGTTATCTTCCTGTTTCTTAGTACAGAGTATTTGGGTAGCAAGAACAGCACTAGCCAACAGTGACAGCCCCCATGGCTCCACGTGTTCGACTCTGATGGGATTTCCAGCTGCCGCTCCCCAAAGATTCTTTTTGGAACCACTTCTTTACTTTAATTGCATTCACTCCACTCACATGAATTGCCAAACCCTCCCTTTAGGTGGTGGCAGTCCACCCTGAGCTGCATGCCCATGCAAAGGCAGCAAAGAATACAGTGCAGGACAGAAAAACCTATGTTGAAACAGTAGCTGGCGACTAAAAGTCTGCACCTTACTGTGACTATGTCATGGGCAGCAGATGAGTCTGGATCCTAATCTGAGAAATTAGAGTATAATCATGTGGCAATTTTAGCCTGTGCCTAGGAAGTTTTCCACAGATTGAGTAGAAAGTGGTAGGATGTAAATAAATTACTGCTGAATGCAAAAGGAAAACAATGCTAAGGTCTAAATAATGCCCTTGGTCTGACAACTGACATAAAGGTAGTTGTACAAACTAACTCTTGCTCTTCACAGCTTCTTTGCTCTAGCAGATACCAGCTGGTGGCTTTGGCTTGGCTGTTGCTGACCTTGGCTGTGTTTCTTTGTACACATTCATTGCATTTCATATTTCTAGATTGTAGTTTGCTTGTAAACAGAGCTTCATTTGCTTCCAACTGGGCTGGTCTGGCAATTTTATTTTGGGGGTAATTTCAGCCCACTGCAAATCAGAACCCTCAAGTCAAGATGGAACTCTGAGCAAGGCAAGGAAAAAAAGCACAGAAGACACCAAATAGGTGGAATGTGACAGTAAATACTTACCCAGTGGCAGTGTGTGTGCAGTTGCCATGCACACATGGATTGCTAAGGCAGCCATCTGCCTGTGACTGGCAGTGAGGATGGTGGTAGCCTTCAGGACACACACACCGAAAGCCATTGACTTCATTGATACAGGTTCCACCATTGTGGCAGGGGCTGGACGTGCACTCATCAATGTCCACATTACAACGTGGGCCTAGAGGAAAACCCAATGTTTATGAAGGAGTATTTCTCACAAGAACATTTGCTTTGCATGTCTGTGAGAACACAGGCCTGAGACACAGCTCAGCAAAGCCAGCGCAGCGGGACAGAGCTTGCATGCCTCTGTGCTTTAGCTGAAGGCAAGAGAAGCGTTTTGGGAAGATGCAGCACTTCTCTGTGTCTGGAAAGCAGCAGTCACACTCAGCAACTCTTCACAAACCATTTCAGAACCTCAACAGAAGTCCACTGAAAACCACCAGTTAATATTCATTAAGGCAAACCCCAAAAAAATCACTCAGCTGCATCATGCTGGGAACAAACCTCTTGAGCTCCGCTGGTCGCAGCCCTGCTCTTCTGCTTTGGAGGTACCTACCCTTGGCACACCCAACACTGCCATACTGTCTGCAGTAAAGAGAGCTCTTGTGGTTTATTGCCAAAGGGGGCTCTAAAGAGCACCGCTTCCTGTTTTTGCCTGCCTCTGATTACCACTGCAAGATCCTTCAAGGAGGAGTGACCGTAAGATCTGGTGAGGCTGGAAAGCTAAACAAAGCGAATGTTGCAGTGAGTTGAAAGCTTGGAAACAGAAGGAAAGAACAAAGTAACGAAACCTCATGCAAGTCAGCTCTTTAAACCCTGGAATATGCCAACTCATCACACTGCTGAATGATTTTAACAGCAGGGAGTCCAGCGGGGGAACTGATGTGGTGTGCCAGCAGCAAAGAAGACTGAAAGGCAAGAATGATCAGGATCATGCCTCCTCCTTCTCTGGGGTATAAACAGTACCACCATGCCTGAACCAAAGGAACTAAGCAGCATCAGAAATCCAGAAAAATGCCAAGGGAAAAGCACAAAACACCTGAAACCTCTTAGTGCTATTTCTAACGCATTTCACATCAATTCTAATTGGAATCACTCAGGAACAGACAGTAACAAATGTGATGAGGGAACTCTGATGAACAGTGCCAACTGCCTTACAACAATTATTGTATGAATGTACTACCCTGCATGGCTCAAAGCATATTAAGTCCATCATAAACAGTGTTGAGATGTGCTTTAGTCATCAGAAATAGTCCTGATGTAACCCTATAGTACTAAATGTGGATTCAAAAGTGCCTAAAAGCTGCTTTTTCCAGCCCTACTTTTACTATATTAGATAAGTCTTTATCATTTAGAAAGGAGACAGAACAGACTGAAGCATGAAAGAAGTACTGAAAAAAAGGAGGTTCACAGGCTCACAGGATGTTAGGGGTTGGAAGGGACCTCAGGAGATCATCCAGTCCAACCCCCCTGCCAGAGCAGGACCATAGAATCCAGCACAGGTCACACAGGAACGCATCCAGATGGGTGCAGAAAGTCTCCAGAGAAGGAGACCCCACAACCTTTCTGGGCAGCCTGTTCCAGTGCTCTGGGAGCCTCCCAGTGAAGAAGTTCCTCCTCATGTTGAGGTGAAACCTCCTGTGCTGGAGTTTCTACCCATTTCCCCTTGTCCTATCCCAGGGTGCAACTGAGCAGAGCCTGTCCCCTCCCAGGTTGTTCAGTTGGAGACCTCAGAGTGGAGAGCAGCTCATTAGAACCCTGAGTTAATGCTCTGCTTCCACAGAAGGAGAAGCACCCCTCATGGTCAGAGCCCAAGGTGCTGCCTAATCAAACACCTCTCTCCATTGGCCCCAATCTCTCCTGTCCCTGAAAGGAAGCTGTAAATAACAAAGTGAAGTCACATGGGTTTTATCTGTTACAAACCCAAGCACCAGGGGCTGGACATAACAAGCTGACAAGGATGGCATTTCACAGCACAGATGAGGCTGTTCTGCTGCCCGGTAGGACATGCTGTAACCTAGGATGCTGAGATTCAGAGATTAGAAGAGTTTACTGAGATACTAACTGAATCCCTTGCAGTCAGTGTGCAAAGAGCAATGTCTTAGCCACCTGGATCACTATCTGCAGGACAAGGCAAAGCTACTGGGTTGCTGCCCTTACCTGTGAATCCAGGCTTGCAAGCACAGTTGTAGCGGTTGATGCCATCAATGCAGTCCCCATGAATGCATGGGTTACTTGCACAGTCGTCAAAGTTATTTTCACAGTTTACTCCTGGGAAAACAAACAAACAACAACAACAACAAAATTAGAGGAAGCTAAATCAAAGAAGACTACGAAACCATTTCCCAGAAACAGTCAGATCAAGAATCCCACCTGCTCCGAAATTACACATGTTGTAGGAGCAACTTAAAGAGGTGATGGTGAAGCAGCACTAGGACACCAAGGAATGCCTCCTGGGTCACTGGGTGCTGCCTGAGCATGACTCTAAGCTTGTCTCAAATGTTTAAACAAAAGAATAAATGATTTTGAATACCATGTCTGTTCTTTTGTCTGCATGGTTGAATTCTGGGAGTAAGGAGGAGGTAAATTCCTCCAAGACCAGTTTCTGTACCAGTGAGGGTTAGGCAATCCACACAGACACCAGAAAATTCAGCCAGGAAAAGTAATGTGAAAATGATACTCTAATTCCACAAGCTTATCTCTGTAGGCAAATGGAGCCAGTGCAGAGGAGGGCAAGGAAGCTGTGAAGGGTCTGGAGAATAAATCTGTTGAAGAGTGACTGAAGGAGCTGGGGATGGTTAGTTTGGAAAAGAGGAGGCTGAGGGGAGACCTCATTGCTCTCTACAAATACCTGAAAGGGCATTGTAGAGAAGCTGCTACTGGTCTCTTCTCCCAGGTAATTAGTGATAGAACAAGAGGGAATGGCCTCAAGCTGCCACTGGGTAGGGTTAGACTGGACAGGATGAAATATTTTTTCATGGCAAGAGTGGTCAGGGATTGGAATGTGCTGCCCAGGGAGGTGGTGGAGTCCCCAAGCCTGGAGGTGTTTCAAGGTGGTCTGGATGTGGTGCTTGGGGCTATGGTTTAGGGGTGAGCCTTGCAGAGTAGGGTTCTGGGTTGGACTTGGTGATGCTGAGGGTCTCTTCCAACCTGAATGTTTCTGTGATTCTGTGAAATTTAGCACACAGCAGAGCACACATAAGAAATACCTAAATGCTTTTAGAACCCAGTCCTTCCACTTGTGCTTTCTGTACCTGAAGTGCCCAGCAAGCAGTTGCACTGGTAGCCATTCACCAAGTCAATGCAGCGCCCTTGGTGGAGGCAGGGATTGCTGTGGCATTCATCTATCTGCTCGCTGCAGATGGCACCCATGTAGCCAGGGTTGCATATGCACGTGTAGGAATCGATCCCATCTTGACATTCCCCATGGTGGCAAGGATCAGGGTCACAGTTGTTGATATTCTCCTCACACAGAGGGCCAGTAAAACCTAAGGAGAAATGAACAGGAGTCATTAAGGAGTTAACTGGCAGGATGCTGCAGTGAACAGAATGCAAATCTAGAAGGAACCACATGAAGCATCAGCCAAGTGGCAGACAGCACCAAGGGGGACTGGGCATCTCCACTGCTGCCCATTTCCCAGCTCTGGAGAACAACACTCATCCACTGCTCACAGCACTGCAGAACAACATCTCCCATGGAGCACCCTGGCATTGCAAGTGGTTATCTTCAGTATATTCAGAGCAGCAGCAATGATAGGAAACATGCAAACCTCCAAGAGAGGTATTTACTCACACTGGTATAAACCATCTGAAGGCATTCTCCTGTCACTATTTCCACTACACCATACCAGGGGTGTGTGTGTGTGACTTTTTTTAGTATAAGAAATTACTGCAAAGATGCTGCAGAAACCTTCCCAAGGGAACTCCCTCGGCTCATGCCAACCTTCTGCAGCTCTGCTTATTAAGAAGTGTTTTGCCCCTTCTCAGCAGGAAATCTTTCAGAAACTCCAACAGAGCACCAACTGCAAATTTATGCAAGACTGCATGCAACCTCTTCAGTTATGGCAATGAAACAAGCAGCACTTTGGCCTGTTTCATTCTGCTTCAGCTGGGAAACAACTTGAGCAGCAGAGAAGGACAGAATCTCAACAATGGTCAGGAAGCTAAGAGCTGCAAACAGCTCCTTCAGGAGCCCTGTTTCCCTTGATGGAGCAGGGATATATGAAACAGGGAGAAGCCAAACCACATGGCTTTCAGAGGTGAGGTTTTGCAGCAACAGCTCACACTGCCTTCCAGCAGCTGAAGATTAGAGAGGCAGAACTTCAAATTTCAGGCATCAAATGGAGGAGACTGATACAAACCAAGCTGCAGGGAATTTCAACAGCTGAAGAGTGATTCTCACCTGAGTGTTACAAGTGGATAAGAGGCTCCCCACTTTTCATACAGGGTTGTGGTAATTTCTCTGGTCACACATACCAGGTGACGGCTAACACTCCCATGTTCTGCGAGCGTATGCATGGATGAAAGGGTGTGGGAGCAGGTGGGGAGAGGGAAGGGAAGCTAGTTAGAGAGATGGATATCAAAAGATGTTAGGGAAGGAAGAAAACCAAACCGATAAGGGGACGAACAGTGGGGGGAAGGGAGGGGAGGGGGAGGAAAAAAAGAGGACAGAGGCAAAGGAAAGAGGAAAAACCTAAGATAACTCAAGAAAAGAAAAGCCATGATCTACCACTGGGAAGGACAAGTGGAATAATGCCAGAAGGGAAAGAAAAGACAAAAAGCAAGCAGTAAATAGAGCTATCTGTACAGCATTTGGCCAAACATTTTGCAGTTTTCAATCACACTGGCAGCTGGTGATTACCATTCAGGGAACACATATCACTCACAATAGGAGATTAACAGAGTACAAACACACTCCAATGTTACTCTCCAGTAACTGACCTGTCCCAATGATGAATTCCACATTTCAGCCTTACAGAAGGCTGTCAATATTAAATATAATACTTGGCACACATTCATTATAAGAATTATCATCTTGTCTTTCGTTGTAGCTGAACCAAACCACTTCATGGTCAGATCTATTTCTTGACCTCCTCACTGCACATACTTTACTGGGATACAATTTCCCTCCTTGCAGACAAGAATTAAACTGGAAAAAAAGCCACTTGAATAGAGGACATTAGAATCCCTCAGAGACCATAGAAATACGTCCTAGCTCAGAGTTCCCCTTCCATTTTTAAAGTACCAACCAAGGATTAGCAAGGAGTTTCTACTTCAGTAACATCCGTTTGGTTGCTTTCAGTCTGTCCCTTGCAAATGCTCCATACACCCTGTGCCCTCATGGAAGCAGCAGCCTGCACTCCTCAGCTGTGAAACCCAGGACTTCTGTTCTGAGGTGGTCCCAGCAGTTTGGTGCCCAGAATTCAAGGCACAGCTCTGCACATTGTCCCCCACTACATGGCCCAAAGCCCTCCCCTAAGCCTGATAAACTCTGTGCTCCTGGTGAATGAAAGCAAGCAGACCACACATCAGCATGAGAAAGATGTTCCAAGACAGTTTCCAGGTTTGGAGAAGATTTGATCTTTTTCTTCTTTTTGCAAGTGTCAGCTTATTCTATCAGATGCAATAATAATCAAAAGGAGAATTCTGACAATAATGATTCTTCTCCTGATTAGAACTACTGCATTCCACTGCTTCCAACAAATCCATTTTTTCCTTCAGGCGCTTTGAGGAAGGGGGAGAGGGTGTGTGTGAAAAGACTGCAGAGGAATTTTTAGGCTAATCTCTGCTATATCCCATGCAGTGCAGAATAAATTAGTGAAGCTGAATTTGCCTTAACAATTTGATTACTGGAATGATTCAAAGTAAGAAAAACTGCACACAACTCAAGCCAACCTAATAACACATTTCTGGGACAAAGGTAGCTCCAGGAATTGTTCAGCATCTTCACTAATGGAAGACTTAAAGCCAATGCATTCCACACCTGAATCTCTACCATGGGCAACCTGATCTAGTTGAGGATGTCCCTGATGACAGCAGAAGAGCTGGGATTGGACAGAACCAGGTTTGGTGGTTCCTTCCAACTCAGACCATTTTATGATTCTATGATTATGCATCATTAACTGAAAGCAACCAAAAGTTGTTCCTTATTGAGAACCAGTGGAACAGCTCTGAACCCTCATCTTTGACCAGATGGAAAAATGAAGATAAAATATATCTATATCATTCTTAGAGATCTGAAGATATGCAAATCCCACAATTAAAGCTGACACTTCTAAATGTGCAATTCACCAAGTAGTAAAGGAATTCAGTGCACTCAAAAAACCCCCAAATGCCTCAGTTCCATCCACAGCTCTGCCAAAATTTATGATGCTTGACAAATCATTTCAATTACATTCTGGCAGGCAGCTACTGTGTGGTGCTTCTTCCAATTTTTACTGCATTTCACTCTTCCACTTTTGCAATAAAATAGCTTGATGCAACAGAAATCAGAACAAACAGTACAACTGCTCTGTCCATCTCTTGTTCTTTGACTGTGTACTGTATAACCTGACTTGAAGAAAGAAAGGTAAGGCACAGATAAAAGGCTTCACACTGCTGCTTTTCCACTCACGGATTCTATAGTCAGTACAGAAGCAGCTGTCACCTTCTGGGGAGCAAGAGATGGGGCTGTCAGAGGCAGCCCAGACCTCCCATCAACTGTGAACTTAACTGCTGTCACAAGTGAAAGGCTTCCTGTACTTCAAAACTATTCCTTGCCACAAAGGAGTAGACAAAGCTCCGCAACACACGAGCAGTATTTCAGAGGGAGGGAGAGAGAGAGGGAGAAAAAGAACGTTGACATTTCTCTGAGCACCCCTTTATGCATGGGGTTACATGTGGTCTGCAGCCCAGGGGCTCTGCAGACAAGACTGACCTGTGGCACACTGGCACTCGTAGCCATTGGGATGGTCGATACACTTGGCTCCATTGAGACATGGTGTGCTGGAGCAGTCATCTATATCAATCTGACACACAGCACCACTGAATCCTGAAAGGCAGAAGAAGAGTGCAAACCCAGAAGTAATTTGAAGTAGTTAATCTCAACAGGTGTGCTGTCAGGAATTACTCGTTAGCAAATCCTTTAAAACTACTCAAATACAAGCTGGGTAAACCTGAACTCAGTTGCATCATTAATCACACACACACCACACCCTGGCTAGATTGGTTCCTCAGCCCAAACAATGGCTTCTGTCCTCCAGCTCAAAGCAGCCTCAGCCTGAAAACTGAGATGGCCAAGCCAAACAGAAATAAAGCAGATGGAGCGTAAGTGGTGCCCCCACTGGACAGCAGGCCTGTCTATAAAACTGACAGGCCACCAAGAACAGCTTCAAGAGATCAAAGCAAGTAAGTTGAAAGGAAACAATAATGCACACATCACCAGAGCCCTCAGACTAGAACTACTACAGCAGCGTGGAATGTGGTACAACACAGCACTGCATCTTTCAGCACGCTTCTTGAAACAGTGAACCAGCAACAGGTAATGTCAGAGGATGCAGATCCTCAGGCACCTCAAGAAAAGACAAACAAAAAACCAAACCAAACCAATAAACAAAAAAATCTACCAAAACAAAACAAAAAAAAAACCCACCAAAATACCCCAAAAACCTTCAGGAATGTTTCTTGAAGGAAGGAACCAAAGGAGGAGGCAGAACTTCATTACTCAAGAAGTAGAGATGCAGAGCAGGGTTGTGCAAATTATGTTCTGAACTCAAAAAGGTTTTGGAAGCCATCAGAAAATCAAGTGAACAGTGTGTGTGACCCTATGGCTCACACTGATCCCTAAGCTCAGCACTTATCCTTTTCTGAAGTTGAGACCAAATCCACCTCCCTCCTCAGGCAAACAACATACATAAATGTCTTCTATCTAAAACCCTCTGAAATAGACTAAAAGCATGCAGAGGCTCTGAGTTTCACAATGTATTTTGAGTTTCTCATCTATATTTCACTGTGATACTCACAAAAACAGAAGTTCATGCTGCCTACCACCCTTTAAGATGAGATGTCCATCTGCATGTGCCTCAACACTTATGCAGCTACAGGCACAGTATCACTGCAACCAATACAGCCACTCAAGCAAATGCTGCACTAAGGCAACAAATAACTCACAAGAAACATTGCCCCCACAGCCTCTCACTGGTTATCTAGGCAGTTCCTGGTAAAGTGAGCAGGAAAAGCTTCCAGAAATCAGGACTCACCAGGAGGACAAACACAGAGGAAGCGATTGACTTTATCAAGACACTCTCCATTGTTCACACAGGGGTTACTTAGGCACTCATCGATGTCTTCCTCACAGTGAACACCCTTAAAACCTGTTAAAAGGCAAAAAAAAAAAAAACCAAACATTGATAAGAAGAGGTGATTGAAGACCTTAGAAAGTGCCCCTGAAAGTCTGACTGCCTCTCACAGTGGTGCTGAAAGTCTAAGCCTAGTTTCAGTGCAAGCTTGCAGCTTGGACAGAACCTACAAGGCAAGACTATAGGCCAGAAGTTGGAAAGGGATGTGGAATGTGTCATGTTTTCACTGCTGCTGGATATGCTCAGTGGTAACCAGAAAAGTTTGTGCTGAATTCATATCTAATGCTTTCTTCCACTTGATAAGAAGGGGTTAATTTTTAACACTTCAGAAGGTATCAATAAATTTGGCAGATACTTTGAGCTCAAGGCTTTTCAGCTTTTCAGTCAAAGAACAACATTAAGAAGGGACTTGGGACTGGAGTTCCACCTTTTGAAGCAGATCAGATATTAATAAGAACTCATTCCAGCTTTCATGCTCTGAGTTGACCACTGGCAGGGGTGATAAGCCTTTCATTATGCTGTGTAAGGCTGCACAACTGGCAGCTTGCACCCTTTGCTTCTTTCACCACTTTCTACCAGAAAGCCAAACAGCAGACTACAAGAGGTCATTGATATTGCTGGGCATGTAAAGTCTGCAAGTACTATCTCAGTCAAGCAATTTCTTTTTACAGCTATTTCCTCATGTCAGTGGGAGCTTGCATCATTTGAGGTGTTTTAGAGCAGAGAAAAACCCCAAACACTGTCATCCAGAACCATCACACAGGCATCTGAAAACACAGCTACTCCTTTCACTCTTGCCCCTGCCTCGATTTCTCAAGGCACTTGATTTCTCCACTTTCTGTGCATCCCCTTTACCAGGTATAACAATAAAGCTCAGAATGCTAACCTCCTGCGCCCAGCTACAGGTCGGTTTCTTTCTCAGTGCTTTAATTGCTTTCTCCCTGCCCCACACCAATGCCAAGTCCTGCTGGCTGGTGCCGTCCCAGCGAGCTCTCTCTCACGGTTTTATTCAGCCTCACCCTTCTGCAATTTTCTGTTCCACCTCAGCAGAGCTGGCAACCCTCCCTGAGCTCCACCTTGGGATTTCTTCTTCCTTAGCTGGAAGCCCCATCCTTGTCAGAAGCTCCCCTCACCTGGCATGCAGAGACATGTGAATCCTCCAATTTTATCCAGACAGGTGGCATCGTTCTGGCACGGATTCGAATGGCATTCATTGATGTCCATTTCACAGCGAGGTCCTGTGTAGCCCTTCAGACACTCACAGTGGAAAGAACCTTCTGTGTTCACACATTTCCCAGCATGTTCACATGGATTGCTGTTTGCTGTGAGAAAAAGGTAAATGTGTGGGTATCAAAGCCTCTCCTCAGAGCTGGAAAGCCACCATGCTCTTTATTAGTCATGGTCTTTGCCAGTGGTCATTCCCTTCTGGCAAGTAATCATGGAATTGTCAGGGTTGGAGGGGACCTCAAGGATCATCCAGTTCCAACCCCCTGCCACAGGCAGGGACATCTCACACTAGATCAGGTTGCCCAGAGCCACATCCAGCCTGGCCTTAAGTAATCCCAGTGAAAGTTGGTTCATCCTTCTGGGGAATGGCTGCTGTGACTGAAGAAAAAATGTGGCAGTTCCTTGCCTGTCAGAGGCAAAAAGCAAGATTGCCATCACTACCTATGTGCCAAAGGAGCAACTCTGGGCTCTATTACTAAGGACAGCTCTTAAGTGAAGAGTATCAACCAGCAGGGATTAGAGAATTAATGATGCTTTCAAGGCTTTACACCAGACCATCTTTTATATTTACATGACTCCTGAGGGTGACAAGATGCTGCCACAGCCAAAGAACAGCCAAACAGGTCCTTCAAGTGTTTTCAGAAAACAACAGCACCCTGAGGCAGACTGAGGAACAAAATGCAGAGAAGTGCTGCTTCTTTCCAATGCTTCCACGACTGCCAGTTAGGTATTACCTTGATGAATCCCACTCTAGAAGCATGAACTAGCACTCCTGAGATATAAGCAAGTCTGTGAGAGGCCAGCTAACCTCCAAAACAACACAATGGCATGACATCAAAGGGCTACAGCTTTTCAGTCTTGGAAGGCACTGCAAAGATCCAGCTATCAAACAGCCCTGATGTATTCCTACCAAGGCAGAAACTGCCACAGCTCCCACACAAACTGCAGTACCTTCGTTGTATGCTGCAGTTCTAAGGGTCAGCTTTATTATCACATCTGCCTGCCTGTGCTCCCCACACACTGCCCAAGCCCTCTTGCACAGTGCAGAATGGTTAAACACCTCACTGCTTTTCCTATCCCAGAGGCTAACAGTTCAAACCTGGACAGCTATTCTGGCTCAGCCCTTTGTCTCAAGGCTCAAACAAGATTTAAAACTGATTTAAAGACACTGCAATGAAAGAGGGAGAGTGGGAAGGGAGTCACACTTATGCTGAGAAGCTATGGCACGACGTGTATCCTTGCCCCTCCGTAGTGCCCAAGCAAACAAGCCAGCTGTGTCCCTGTGCACACAAATGGCACACTCACCCATGGCACACTCGTCCACATCCTCAGTGCAGTCTGCTCCCTTATGGCCCTGAGGACACGTGCAGATGTAGTGTCCATTCACAGGATTGGTATCACACAGAGCACCCTTCTGGCAGGGATTGCTGACACAGGCATCGTCCAAGTGGCACAGGAGACCTAGAGAAGCATCCAGGAGCATTCAAGTCAGTGAGGTGTAGCAGCCAGATTGTGTATTACACAATCAAACCCTCTGTCCTGATGTTTCAGACTCCCACAGCTGGAAGCTTGAGCAATATCAAACAGGCTTCAACCTATAGAACTACCACAGGGATTTCACCACACACTTATAAAACATCATATTGGACTACAGTCTGTGATTTCAGAGGAATCTCCACCATTTCTGGAGAAGCACAATGGCTTACCATTACCAACATCTCCTCTTTGAAGCAGTCAGCTAACTCTGCTAAGTGGCATGACAACTTTCCTGACAGGTGAAGACATGGATGTGCATGAAGCTTGCTTTCTTAGTTCAGATATAATGCAGATCTTCATATTTTTACCTACCCTACAGCAGCAAATTTGGCACTTTACTAGTAAGGAGGTCCTCCAACACACACAAAAAAAATCTGAAGTTATCATAAAATCATAGAATGGTTTGGGTTGGAAGAGACCTTAAAGATCATCTAGTTCCAACCCCCCTCCCATGGGCAGGGAGACCTCCCACCAGCCCAGGCTGCTCAAGGCTTCAGCCAACCTGACCTTGAACACCTCCAGGGAGGAGACATCCACAGCCTCACTACACAACCTGTTCAGTGTTTCTCCACCCTCACTGTCAAGAATTCCTTCCTCATCTCCAGTCTAAAGCCCTCCTCAAGCTTCAATCCATTCCTTCTCATCCTATCACTATAAGCCTTTGTAAAAAGTCCTTCCCTAGCTTTCCAGTAGGCCTCCCCTTCAGGTACTGGGAAGCAGCTATAAGGTTTCCCCAGAGCCTTCTCTTCTCCAGGCTGAACAGACCCAGCTCCCTCAGACTGCTTCCACAGGGGAGGTTCTCCAGCCCCCCCTGTTCATCCTTTGTGGCCCTCCTTTGGATCTGCTCCAGCAGTTGGATATCCCTCTCACGCTGGGGGCCCCAGCTGCCTTCTAGACTGTTAAGTCCAATTCTTGTGAGCAGCAGACAGCGAGTCACCCTCATGCATAACTTCTCAGGCAAATCCAGGTTCTGCTAAGGGCTAGAGAAAGATCTGTTTTCCTTGCAGTCTGAACTGCGTAAGTTTGCCTTCCAGCATAGTACAAACACTTCTTTGTCCCAGGCTACAGAGATTTAAAAGGTCTTTGGTCATGGTCCGCAGGTTTCCTTTTGTTTCTCCTTGGTTTGGTCACAAAGTGTATAAAATAAGCACACCACTGTAAGCAGCTGCATAAGCTTCAGGAAGTATCTTCAGTTAGGTGCCAGACCTGCTTGAGCCTTCTGTCCTTACCTGCTTTTCCCTCTGGACAAATGCATGAGAAAGAAGCCACTCGATCAATGCAGGTAGATCCATTGGCACAGGAGGCAGTGAAGCAGTCATCAATGTTCTTACTGCAGTCATCCCCACTCCAGCCATTGACACAGACACAGGCATAGCCTCCGTTGTGGTTGGTGCAGGTACCTCCATTCTGGCAAGCGTTGGGCTGGAGCTGACATTCATCAACATCCTCAGTGCAAAACTGGCCTGACGGACAGAAAGGAACAAGTTCAGCAGAAGTTCAGACACTCAGAGGCAAGGAGATTCTTGTGCAGACAACACAACCCAGCAAAATGTCCAGCTTGACTGCCACTTCTTATTCCTCAGACATTTGAGCCTGAGAACTTCCAACAACACTGTCATCAAATTAGTCAAAGACAACCAGCACCCCTAAATGACCCTGGAGGAGAAGCTGAACTGCAAATAGCTTTAGAAAGGCACAGTGTGAGAACCAGCAGGCAGCCTGCACTACATGAAGACACATCCCTGAGGATGTGAGAAGCAGAAAGAATGAAGGCTGCCTGCAGTGCAGCCCCAGGGACCAAGAGGAGGGAACGATGGCCTCACAAGAAAATCTTGGCCAGAGCAGTGTCACCTAGCAGGCTAGCAGCAAAGCAGCTCCTTGCAGGAAGACTTTTTTCTTTCCTGTGTAATTATGCAGCAATGAATAAATCAAGACCCTTCTCCCTAAAACACTAATATTTTGGTCCCCCATGCATTTTGACAGACTACTGCAGACAGATGGGGTTTTCTTGCTTGTTGGCTACTTTTTTGTTTTGCTGGGGTTGGGTGTCTGTTGTTGTGCTGTTTGTTTTTCCCAGAGACAAAATAAATACTCTAATAACTGCTTCAGTGACTGGATAGTGGAGGGAAGAAAACAAACCTATAGTGTTTCAGGGAGTTTGCATGAAAAGGATCACTGAACCACCAAGTATGAAATCAGTTTCAAGAAATACCTAATTTCATTCACCTCTACAGGCAGTTCTGCAGCTCATGCTTACTAAAGTATTTATTTATCCAGATCTATCTTGCTCTGACATTAAGATCTGGAGAACATACCACTTGCATCAATATTTTGCTTCAACACTTACTCATCTTCCTGATGAGAGCTGCATGGCTTACTTCTAAGCTGAAATTGTTTAGCTTAAGTTTCAAGTCATCCATTCTTATTTGGAGTTTCCTGAACAGATAAAAACCTCATGGTTACACAGCAGCCAGTTTCTTCCCAGGCTGGCACATGAGGGCACATGTGCAACCATGAGCACTGGGCAGAGTCTATTATCTTCTTTGTGATAAACTATTTCTCCCCTGTTATGTTGAGAACTCTTTTATCACCCTTCCTAAAATGCTGATACGAGGTAAGTAGCACCAAAAGATTGCCCTTTATAGGAGGAAAAGATTAGATTTGTTGGATGTGACCTCCTCACACCCACCCCAGCTGACACCACCACTTCCCTCACTTGCTTGCAGCAACTTTCCATTATTTGGGGCAAGACTTCTAAGTAATTGCATTGCTACTACCAAGAAGACAGATGGGACATCTGTCATCTGCAGCAACTCTATCAGTTGCACATTTGCATTTGTCTGGAATTCCCCTTCACACTCCAAGCATAAAAATTCTAGAGCAAGCCACAGATCTTCCCTGCCAGTCTGCCTGGGCTCTGATTTACTCAGGTTTATCAGTTTAAAAATACTGATTAGATATTGCACAACAGTCACTTTGTTTATTAATGGCCCAGAAATCATAATGCAAGAGCACACACATCCCCCCTGCTCCCACACACAGAGCTGAATCACAGAGTTGTCAGGTTTGGAAGGGACCTCAAGGATCATCCAGTTCCAACCCCCTGCCATGGGCAGGGACACCTCACACTACAGCAGGTTGCTCACAGCCACATCCAGCCTGGCTGCAGAAACCTCCAGGGATGAGGCTTCCACCACCTCCCTGGACAACCTCTTCCAGTCTCTCACCACCCTCATGGGGAAAAATTTCTTCCTAACATCCAATCTAAATCTCCCCATTTCTAGTTTTGTTCCATTCCCCCCAGTCCTATCACTCCCTGACACCCTAACAAGTCCCTCCCCAGTTTTCTTGTAGCCCCCTTCAGATACTGGAAGGACACAAGAAGGTCTCCTCAGAGCCTTCTCTTCTCCAGACTGAACAACCCCAACTCTCTCAGTCTGTCTCCATATGAGAGGAGGCTCCAGCCCCCTGAAATTTTATTATTGGCAGGAATGCAAAAAATATTCAGTCTTAACCACCTCCTTTTACTATAGTTCCTATTGTTGTCAAAGTACTTAAATTAACCTTAGCTTTTGGTCCTGTAAGGCCTGGATTTTTCCCCTCCTTAGTGGTAAAGAAATAAAACTGTTATTATTTAAAAAAGAAGGGGGAAAAAAGTTGCACAACTGACTTTGTTGTGTGCCTGTGTTCCTTCCTCCAGTAGGACTACATCAAAACCAAGACTTTATGACTTGTGAAAGCGTAATAAAACTTTACCAGCAATTCTAATTACAGCAGAGTTTGCTGAATAAATCCTCACTTCCCAGCTGACTTAGTAAAGCAGCTGGGGGGAAAATCTAACACTTCATATTGCTATCTGCAAAACACAGCTCTCTACATTAGCAATAAATAAACCCAGGCATGTGTCATAATAGAACTCATTTGTTCATTAGCTTTCGATGTTAGCTTATCAGTAACCAAACTGAACAGCCTCAGTTATCTCAGCCTGGTTCCTAGTAGTTGTGCCTAGCTCACAACTCAACACACCTGACTTCCTTTAAACAAAAAAAGGAAAAAAACAATAAATCCAGGTGCTATTTGCTTATCAGAAAAGTGATCTTCTTCCTTTTCTTGGAGGGGGCCCAACCCAGCACACCCTGGGTGTTAATGCTCAATATTGTAATTCTGCAACACAGGTTTTGGAAGAGGCTTTGGTTTGCTTGTTTTGCTGTTGTTGCTGCTGCTCTTTGGGGTTTTTTGTTGTTTGTTGGGTTCAGGTTTTTTTCCCCAAAGTACTCTCTGACAAAGACTCATCTGTAGCACAATCATTGTGCAGAAGGCTTCCTGCAGAATCACAGAATGAATCAGGCTGGAAAAGACCTCCAAGATCATCAAGTCCAGCCTCTCACCCAGCACCATCCAACCAACTCAACCATGGCACTGAGTGCCTCATCCAGGCTCTTTTTAAACACTTCCAGGGATGGTGACTCTACCACCTCCCTGGGCAGCCCATCCCAATGGCCAATCTCTCTTTCTGGGAAGAATTTCTTCCTCACATCCAGCCCAAACCTCCCCTGGTGCAGCTTGAGTCTGTGTCCTCTCCTTCTGTCACTGCTTGCCTGGGAGAAGAGACCAACCCCCACCTGGCTGCAACCTCCCTTCAGGCAGTTGTAGAGAGCAATAAGGTCTGCCCTGAGCCTCCTCTTCTCCAGGCTAAACACCCCCAGCTCCCTCAGCCTCTCCTCACAGGGCTGTGCTCCAGACCCCTCCCCAGCCTTGGTGCCCTTCTCTGGACACGTTCCAGCATCTCAACATCTTTTTTTAACTGGTTGACTGTCAACTGACCATGAGCCAGCAGTGTGCCCAGGTGGCCAAGAAAGCCAATGGCATCCTGGCTTGGATCAGAAACAGGGTGGGCAGCAGGGACAGGAGGTGACCATCCCCCTGTGCTCAGCACTGGGGAGGCCACACCTCGAGTGCTGTGTTCAGTTCCCCTCACTACAAGAGGGACATTGAAGGGCTGGAGCATGTCCAGAGAGGAGCAAAAAGGCTCCTGAAGGGCCTGGAGCCCATGGCCCACAAGGAGTATCTGAGGGAGCTGGGGGTGTTCGGTCTGCAGGAGACCTCATCACTCTACAAGTACATGAAGGGAGGTTGCAGTGAGGAGGGGGCAGCCTCTTCTCCTTGATGTCAAGCAACAGGACCAGAAAAAATGGTTACAAGCTGGGCCAGGGGAGGTTTAGGCTGGATATTAGGAAATATTTCTTCACTGAAAGGGTTCTCAAACATTGGGATGGTCTGCCCAGGGCAGTGGTGACATGTGGAGCTGGCCCTTAGGGACATGGTTTGGTGTTGACCCTTCAGTGCTGGGTCAAAGTTGGGACTGGATGAGCTTCAAGATCTCTTCCAACCAGATCTATTCTGAGTTTCTGTGAAATGCAGGCTGTAGACCAAAGTCTTCAAAATACAGAAATACTGTTTTTTAGCTGGGGTAAACTAGTCAGGTTTGGGTTATTGAAGTAGCTGATGATTAGTTATGTGGTGCTTCAAAATCTTTAGAGTTTAACAACATGGGATTAAGAGTAATGATTGAAATTCTTCAACACAAGTTCTTGGAAGGATTTGTTTTTCTTTGAGGGTTTTGGTTTTTTTCCTGTTGTTGTTGCTGCTGTTTGGTCTTTTTTCTGTTGCTTGCTTGTTCTCCCCCACCCAGAACCCAGCACACACATTGGAAATGGCTTTCAAGTTCTCTCAAAACAGCAGCATCACTTCATTCTTAATGGGACTGCAGGATGGTCACATCTCTCATTCTCCTGAGAAGGCTGATTTGCCCTTTTCGGATACTTGAACTCCTTGTGCAAATGGAAGAAATAAATTAGTATTTTGGGCAGGTTCTGCAAAGAAGAGAGATGATGCTTCTGTGGTTAGCAACCTAGGTCAGCACTGTAGTGTCTGTCCTGGGAGCTGCCTGAGTGTCACAGAATGGTAGAGTTAGAAGGGACCTTAAAGATCATCCAGCTCCAATCCCCCTGCCCTAGGCAGGGACACCTCCCACCAGCCCAGGTTGCTCAAGATCTCATTGGGCCTGGCCTGGAACACCTCCAGGGAGGAAGCTTTTTCATAGCAGAGGCAAAAGTCCCTTTCAGTGTCAGACATAAACCAGGATTTAATTCTACAACTACTCAGTGAATATTCTGCACAGGACTTCTCCCTGCCAGGTTACTTAGGTGGACTTGAACTAAATGAGAGAGAAGATCTCTGAAACAGTTTATTTAAGGGATGTCACCGTGACTTCATTGTAACTGTACCAGGTATATTTAGTTGTAGGCATGTCCTTGGAAAGATCCTGTTCTGCTTGTCAAACAGTTTTAGGAAGACTCAAATCCTCCATTCACATAACTGAGATTCAACTTCCAAGTGCAAATTCCATCATGAATTGCACAGTGTGCAGTATGCATCTCAGCACCATTAGTGCTGCTGAATGCCACAGCCCCTTTGAATGTCAATTCCTTTAGCTGTAGGTATTTCAGGTGCAAGTTTCTGTAGATGTTTCTTTTCTGGTGCCCTTGCTAGTTTCAATTACATTTCTAAAAGCAGCATAGGGTGAAACAGTAAATGCAAGCATAAACACACTGACTGTACAAGTATTTTACAGAATTGCAGAAGCATACACATGAAAGACAACCAGAAAGGAAACACCAATTACTCCAAGAAGATAATAAAAGTCTAAGCTGACCTTGACAGTTGCAGAGCCTGGGAAATCAGCAAAGTGCCGACTCAGGTTCTAAGTGACCTTGTTCAAAGTAAACAGCAAGTCCATGTGGCATTTCCAGATTGAAAACCAGAAGTAGAAAAAAGGAACAGCCTTCAACTCTTAGCACTTTCAGCCCACTATGAAACTAAAGTTACTTCCTGCCTATTTCCCCCTCAGAAAAACCACATGGAGTAAGACAGAGATGTTTGCTGCTTTGATTGTCCCCATTTTCAGACCAGCAGAAACTGGACAGGCACTCAGGGAGCTTCTCTTTAAGCAGACTTCAGATGCAGTGGTTCAAAACACCTGTAGTTGTAGCAGATTTGGTTGATGAGAAGCAGTCAGCCCCTTCTCCTAGAGGACTTTGTGTTAAGAAGAAAAAAGAATAAGGCAATAGCACAAAAAATGAGCACAGTCCTACCCTGATAGAGTAGGGCATTAGCTAGAGCAAACAAAACCCCCAAAACAGTCACTCTGGGAAGCAACACAGACATCTCCAAAAGTTGGCCCCACCAAACCATACAGGTTTTGCATAAACCCCAATTTCAACTGCACTATCCTGCAGCTGAACACAGAACCTTCAGCCAGTTCATTCAGAGGTCTTCCTCTCTGGCAGAGCAGAATTTCCATGAAGGAGAAAGTTTCCTTGGCCTCTTTGCAGTTCTCTAGCGGGTAAGACTGGTGATGGGCAGCTGCAGTACCAGAGGCCAAAGCTCCTGAAAGGAGAGCTCACATGCAAGCTAAGCCCTAAAAACATTTAGCAGGACAACAGATGTGAATACCTTCCTGAGCCTCAAAAAAAAAAAAATTAGTTCTTTAAAAATTGAGCAGGGAGGAGACAGCAATGTCCATTTCTCTCAAAAATCACAACCAGGACAGCATTGGACTCACAACTGAACTGGAAGCCAGAACATCTTAAAAGTTTAGTGATAGTGAAAGATAACCACAAACTGGTCCTCAAGGTCCTAAAAGACTCAATGGTAGAGCAGTATCAGGTTTCAAGAAGCAAGAGCTTCTTATGCTCCCATTCTCTCCATATCTCATACAAAGTTCGCCACTTATCTCAGGCTAGCACTCCAGTACAGAGGGAAGACTTCACCAGCTCTCCTGACAGGGCTATCTGGGAAGCTATAAGCCAGATCTAGACAGAAACTCTCTGAAAGAGTGGTTTACTTCACAAAGTATTCTAAAGCCTGTTGTATAGTTTTTGAGTATGATCAGTGCAGCTAAAGAAAGCATGGCTCATGTTTCAAAGGACTACTAAGTGAGAAGGTGGACAGCATCTTATCAAGACACAAGAAAGGCAAGAGATAAGAAAAAGCATTTGTATAAACATCTGAATCTGTGGCAGAAGGTTAGCAGGGCCACACCACAAAGGACCACACAGTTTCTTGCCCTCTCTAACCACCTCTGTGTACATTGAGAGCACTGGCTGGCAGACCACAGCTGGCTAAGGAAGGACACATCTTTGTCTAGTCCTTTCTTGTAGCACAAGGAAAAGGTCAGCTCAGTTTCCTCAAGCTGCTATGCAAGTCTCCTCAGCCATTGGAAAGCAAAGGAAAAACTGCATGGAAGCATCAAGCCTTCTAGCAAAGTGGCATTTATAAAAAGTACTTTCTTTCCCACGGGTTTGATTTGTGCATTTGTAAAAAACATTCAATTAATCTTCAACTCACAGAACTATCCATACTGCTTTAAAATGACTAAGTTACAATTGCTGAGCACTTAGAGACACTGGGGCATTTAATTAATGGCTTGGAAGGATGATGAGCAGTAGGCAGTGGTATCTTGACCAACATCACAATTGTACTATCCAAGAGGAAGCCAGAGAGTTTCAACCAGATTCAAGCAAGCAAAGCTGCTGGGCAGTGCCACGGCAGGCAAGGTTTGATGCACAAACGCCAAGCAAAATACAAAGGCAAACAGACTCACTGCAGAAGGTTTAGGTTAGTCACTCCTTGAGGAAACACTTCAGCTCCCCTGGAAGAGTTCAGCAGGGATCTCTGCTCAATCACAGCTTTAATCAACAAAATAAACACCACCGACAATGCATTTGACTACAAGGAAGAATTAACCAATGCAAACAGTTGTTGGGTAATAGCCTCAGTCTGGAATATGTGTTGCAGTACTGAAGCCACCACCACCTCTGAACAAAGACACTGCAAAGGGGTAAAGTTCAGAGTCCCACAGACCCATGGAAGGAAGAATTTTCTAGGACATTTACAATGCAACTGTTACCCATGAATGGAGAATGACAGATGACAGAAAGTATAACCCAACAGTTACTGCCGGGAAGATACAGCATGTGGGAAAGCATACAAAAGAAAGTATCTGACCACTTAACCTACACAAAGGATCTCAAAGCAAAGAACTGCAAACTCCTCTGAAAGAGACACCACTTTTACACAGACAAGCACATGGGGAGCAGGGAACAGGTAATGCTGAGAGAAAGGGGTCTGGAGTGTGATGTCCAGTTCACACCCAAGCCCCAGACCCTCCAAAGCTGCCCTCTCCACAGCTCCCTGCAGGCAGGCTGATGAACAGGGCTACTGCTTTCAGCTCCAAGGATGGCTTCAGGCACACACAGAATTTAGTGGACTACACTGTTTACATCTGCAGAAGGTGTCTCCAGTTGCATGTAGGTTTAGTAAAGGTCTTCCCTGCTTAAGTATTGCAGTAGTTTCCCCTGAAAAAAAGGGACACAGCCAAATTGGTTTGGGTCTGCGGTTTTGGTTTTTCTGTTTGGTTTGGGTTTTCCTCCTTTCCCCTTCCTTGCAGGAATTTTCTAAATAAGTGAGAGGCATCACAGCTCTCTACGTGCTCCTTCCTCCAATCTGAAATAGCCTCAACACAGCAAAGCAATAGCAGCCATTCCCAAACCTCAGGTGCTGGGTTTTGGGTTTTGTTTCCAACAGATTTGCTGTATCTGGGGCAATGCCAAATGCCATCCAAGGTATTATAATGTTTAAAAGCTCAATACAGAATTTGAACAATTGAAGATGGAACTACAATTGCAGCAAGCAGAGTAAACAGCTGTGTTTATTTTAGGCTAATATGGTAGAGAAAAGAGTTTAATTTCATAACCACACTGGGAAGCATGCAGTGGAACTAATGGGCTTTTACAAGGGATTTTACAACCCCCAAATACAAAACTCTGGGCTTTAAGGGACTTACACATGCCCTGATCCATTAAGTACAACCCTAAACTGCTCCCCACAGGCTACTGGGTAGAGAGGGTAGTCCTGACAGAGCTCTTCAGAGGCAGTAATACAAATGAACAGACCAAAATCTACTCAAAATGGTTAGTGATGCTCTACTGTCAGACTGGTTTAAATATGGTGGTGGTAGGTGGACTGACTGGGGACAGCTGCAGGACAGAGAAAGAACTCAAAGGAAATGCACGTCACCAAGCTGCTCTCCATTTTGCCCTTCACCTGACCTCCTCTGGAAAATCCACTGAATCAAGGAAACACCTCACAAAGGAAAAAAGATCTGCAAGGCAAAAAAAAAAAAAAAAAAAAAAACACACCAAACCTAACAGTTGCAGCCAAACCTTACAACAAAAGCTTGGTATTCTCAAGCTATCTCAGCAACACATCTTCAGTAATTACCCAAAGACAAATCACTTCATTCTAAGTACAAGGGAAGGGACAGAAACTGCCAGAACATGTCAGCTGCAGATGAAACAACTGTTACCTATTAGCCTGGTCTCACAGCACACATCCAGCAGCCCAGCCTCAGCAGAGTGGACCAGCCTATCTTGGTTTAGTGCCAAACACATGCAAGATGCACTAAAAACTTAAAGACAGCTCCACAAGAGACTATTTGGCACATCTGATGGCAAAGAGTACTTCCTGGCCTGGAAAGTCCCCAGATGTGCAAGGGAAGAGGCAGTAGCATGGTCTAAATTGGATGTCATCAGTCTGTCATCAGATCAGCTCAGCTGTTAACCCCTCAAGTGTTTTATTACAGCTACCTTCTAACTAAGGCTTGCACAAAAAAACCCAAACAGAAGGATGTGGCAGGTGTTCCAGAATCCATACCGGCTAAGGTACTGACTGAGTGTAAACCGCAATGCCCCTGAAATCATTCTGCTCCACACATCACAAGAGAAACAACCAACCACCACCATAACATTTGTTTATGTCCGATGCTTCAAATCATCTCTACGCTCAGACCTAAGAGCTGCCAGCTCCTGAGGCTGCCACGTGCTCCCTGCTCCTTTTGTATCTGCCAGTTCAAACATGAAGGAAGGAAAAGCATCATAATCCCTCTTGGCCTCTTTCAGAGAGCTGTCTCTCGGAGATACTACTGTAATGACAGCAAAACACCAACCAACTTGCCAAGCTGAGTGCAGACAGATCTCAGCCAGTACCAAAGAGGCTACTATGCTCCTGAATTAAGCCTGGAAAGGCACCAGGCACTTTGCCACTGCTACACCACTGGGAAAGCTGACAGCACTTCTCACAGGAGCCTGGCCCAGCCTCCCTGTGCTAGCACCAAGGTAAGGAGCACTCTCTGCACATTGTTTTTTGCATGCCAGCCAGAACCAGCAGAGTTCAAACCCAGACAGTGCCCCCCAGCAGCTAACAACCAATACTCCACAGAAAAGAGCAAGGATCTCTATCCTATAAGAGCCTGGCATGTTCAACATTTATGACCCAAGTCACCTCGTGTCAGTTAGCTCCTCTACATTTCAGGCCTCTAAGCATTCCACCAGCAGGGCAGTATGTTTTGTTTGACTGTTAAGGTAACCTGACATGTTGCTTGTTGCTGACACAGAAGCTGAGGAAAGTGGTATTTGGCAAAGAAAGCTTTAAAAAACAAAATACCAGGGCATAGAATCTGACATAAAAATGTTAAACATTAGCCTTTTGATGTTTATCCTCCCTTCTTAGCAAAGAAAAGTCACGTCTGACCAGAGTTTGAGGCTGGGATTTTCAAAGAAAACCAAGGTAGGGGACAAATATTGCTCTAATTAAATAGGAATTGAATCCTTACCTCCCCTCTTTGAAAATTCCTGCCTAAAGCTCTACAGAAAGAGTAACCCTTGTGCTAGTGTTTAAGAGCAGATGACCAAGCTAACAGCTATTTTAATTAAAAAGCACAGCCCTGCTGCCTGAAAAGGTTTTCTGCTCAAGACAAACATTTGCTTCTTAAGCTAGCTCCCAACACTGGAGTTATTTGGTGGAGTCAGCTGTTAGCACACTGAGCTTCCCTCCAGACAAAGGTTGCCTACTTTTTCAAACATACATTTCACTGGAGCCCCCTTTTCAGGGGAAGACAAAGCCTAAGTAAATAGAACTGCCATGGGAGTCTCACCTTCCCAGCCTCAGCAGCAGAAATAATGGAAAAAGGCAAGCAGGCCAAGCCTGCTACTGAAGCACTATAATGCAAATCCTCCAAAAGCCACTTGAGCATGGGCAGAGTGTGTCCCCTGGACCCAGAGACTCACCCCCCAACTCCTGATGCAGCATGTCAGGAGCAAAGTGTGCAAAGGACTTAGTGCAAATCTAAATGTCTGCTGTAAGACTTTCCTGAAATGCCATTTGGGCCAAAGGCAGATTCCTGACAAGCCTCTGGAACACTGCAAGCTTTTCACAGTGAGCTAAAAGTCTTGCTCAGCCAAGAAAAACAAAAGCAAATTTACAGCCTTTTATGTTGTTCACTACATCACTTTAGTACCCAAACTCTCAAGTCATCTTTCTTGACACACAGCCTCACAGGTTCAATCAACAGAGTTAAAAAAGGTGCATCTTAAACAAAGCCTTCTTTCTTTATATGACTTACAGTCTGGAATAATCAAGTAGCCTTTAAATTCCCAGAGGGCTTCATGGTGTCCTGGGGAAGGACAAACTGACCTTCCATGTGGCATTACAGCCCTGGACTGCCATCACTCCCTCTGCATCCTTTCACCCATAAGACCGCTCAGTGAATTTTAATCCCTGACCCCAGACCAAACAAAAAACAAAAAAAAAAAACACCAACCCAAAAACCTGCTGGATGGGCATTTTACTACATTAATAAGCCAAGGAACAACGGATACAAACTCAAACACAAAAGGTTTCACCTCAGCATGAGGAGGAACTTCACAGTGAGGGTGACAGAGCCCTGGAACAGGCTGCCCAGAGAGGTTGTGGAGTCTCCTTCTCTGGAGACTTTCTGCACCCATCTGGATGCATTCCTGTGCAGACTGCCCTGGCTGATCCTGCTCTGGCACGGGGGGTTGGACTTGATGACCTCTGGAGGTCCCTTCCAACCTCTAACATTCTGAGACTCTGTGATTAGTGAGTTAAAGTGGCACACTCCAACAAATGCAAGAGCAAGGTCAGAGGGAGGGTTAAGAGTGGCTGGGAGCAGGAAGAGAAGGCAAAGACATCCTCCTCCTTAGAGCACAGTGAGCCCATCAGGCCGGTTCAGCGCCAGCAGAACAGCAGCATAGAGCAGTCCTCACGTAGTACAGACATTAGCCAGGATTTTGGGCTATTTCCGACTCAGATCACACTTCAAACACACCAAATTCTCTGGCCTGCCATGGACAGAGGAATAAATGTGTGTCAGTCTTTCAAGAAGGCATTCTGATCTATTTCCAAGAGCAGGCGAGCTTGGTTGCGCATCTCACAACATGATGCCTTGAAAGGACCCAACAAACACTGTTTCTGACAGGATTTAGCCTAGGACAAGATAAAGTCACCCTTCAGCAAACAATCAGTTCACTGTCAGCAACATGAAAGACCTGGGGCAGTTTCACCAAAACCTAACCAGGATTTGTCTTGCCAGTTACAGATTTATGAGGTTGACAATCACTATAACCATATGAAATAGGAGAACTTTGATGGTGACAGCAGGAATTTCTAGTCATTGTTTCTAAAAGGCAAGATTTTTATCTTGCTTTTCTGAAAGAAAACAGCAAAATGAGAAAGAAAAGGTGAGCACTGCAACATTAAACAAACAAACAAAAAAAAAGTAGTGTGCTCTGTCTAAGGGGTAGGAAGTAAGACCAAAATCAGCCTCTCAAAAGCTGGATTCTAGTAGCAAGCAGAAAAAAAAAAAAACATTGATTAAAAAAAATGCATAGTTATGTAGCACAGCTTACCACCTGTCATGGAATTACAAGAGGCAGACAGTCACCCAAATGAACTGAGTCAGATTCTGTTTCAGTAAAGGATGCCTTTTTGGAGTCTCCATCTCTGGAGATACTAAAAACCACCTGGATGTGTTCCTGTGTGATCTGCTCTAGGTGACCCTGCTCTGGCAGGGGGGTGGGTCTGGATGATCTCTCAAGGTCCCTTCCAACCCGCAGCATTCTGTGATGCCTCAATATTCCTTTACACAAAGCTATCCCTTGTCAGAGGCAGTACAGCTCCTTGAATTTTCTAGCAAGGAACAGGAGTGGTTTCTCTATGCCACACAGCACAAACCATATTATCTACCATGCCAGATCATCATCCACAGCGTGGAAGATGATTCAAGACTAAAACTGAACAGACCCATTGACATTTTCCCAAGATTAATTGACAAGTAAGTATTTGAAAGAAGAGACTGCAGAAGAACTGTTGTGAAGTCAGCACAACCACACCGTGAAGTGCTTTTAGAAAATTTAACATCCTTTCCTATTTGGCTGACATTTGACTTATAAACATGCAGCTCTGGGCCCTTGGTTTTCAAGCAGCACACGATGTCCCCTAACCCCAAGGTCTGATTGGAAGCTTTTGATTTCCTGAAGTGTTCCCTCTCACAGTTGAACACTGTTGGGCTATAAGCATTTATCAGGACAGACTCCAGAAGGGTTGTTCACTCAGCTCTCCCCTCTTCACTTACCTTAGAGACTATTTACAACATTATAAACCATGGTTGTGCGAAGCATGGACCTCCGCTTATAAAACATTTCCTTATTGCCAAGTAGCTTTTTTATTTAATTGTAGTTTACTTCTGTCAGCTGCAATTTAACCTTGAATTAAGCCATCTCGCCTCAAATCTAGCCTAGCAGTACTTCCTCTACCTTCCCTGGCTTGCACCCTGTCTCCGTGTCACCCTTCGTGTCTCTGAGCTGGTTGTGCACTGTTATCCTGCACCTTCTTGGTCAGGAAAGGCATTAGAGTCCACTCAGAGAAATGAGCTTCTTTTAAGGGAACACTACTGAGATAACACAGCAGAGTGACTGCTGGGATGACCTGCCAGACCATATTAGAACAAGAGGCATTCAAACGACTTGCAAGTTGTTTGTCTACTTGCTCTATATGACTACATTCACTGTGGAGCTGGAGAGAACTCTGGAGTCTCATGGGACACCAACTGCCTCCACATTTATTGGGTAAAATGAGTATTACAGATACAAGATGCAAATTCTTAAAGTTCTTAAACTCTCACCTAGCCGAGAGTGGCTTCCAAGTAAAGCAACAGAGAGATGGCCCCAGACAAAGCCCTCCAAGGCCACTCAGATCAGCAGTCACACTGCAGAGGAATGACTATCAGAAACTGGCACTGTTCACTTCAGACAACACAGTTCAGCTCCCCAGAAGCCATAAGGCTTATTGTTCAAACAGCCAAGCTTCTGTTTCTTAAACAGTGAGACCAGAGTTAGTTCCAAACTGACCTGACCCTTCAGGTCTAGAAAGTCAACGGCCTTCAGATGTCATCATCCAAACCCACTGCTGCACTGATAAACCTTAACTTTACCACAAAAAAGGGAAAGTCTCAGAAAGCCTAGTCCATGAAATTGTTTTAGAAAGCCACAAGAACATAAGGCTTGGGGGGGGGGGGGGGAGGGGATCCCCTCCCTTTCCAGATTTTTCCCAAAAGGAAGCATCCTTCTTCCACACAAAGTTTTCTGGTGAGTCTGTCCACACAGAAGAACGATGCAGGTCTAAATTTTTTCCCTATGACAGGGGAAGCCATAAGAGGCTCAGAGAGTTCAGAACTGCCACAACTGCACTGGTACAGAACTTCAGTAGTTAATCAGAGAGACAATCTACCACAAAACCAAACAGAACCACAGCCTATTACCACCAAGATCCCTTCCAGGTGAGTTGCAGAAGTCATCCCCAGCTGGCAGCAGCTATCCACTCAAACACTGTGAGGCAAGCTAAATTTATGATGCCTCTGCAAAACAAAACAACCCCTTGTAGGTTATAGACTGACACTGCACACAACCATGATCCATCATATCCTCTATGCTTCAGAAATAAGCCTGAGATTAATTTACTACTTACAGATGCTAGAAGCCATAACAAGGTTTGCAATTTCTGTGGGAGGGAGCAAGATTTTAGAGGTCATTGAAGGGTTGTTGGCTCTGCACCCAAGCTCTCTTTATGCAGGTTTCACTTTTTGGAGGATTTATGGACATACAAACAGAAGTAGTAGAGAAGCAAAGGTACTTGCTCATTAAGGGGAGGACTCATTTTCTCCTATTTATACCTAGTTTCAAAGAGCTATGCAAGTAGTGGTCCAGTTCATTCTTTTATGTGGCTTTAACTTCACTTAAGAATTCATTTTTTAAGTTAATGAGGGGTTTTGACTGGCAGCCTCCTTTGCAGTTAATGACAACTGGTTTGTAATGGGAACAATGCTCTCTGCAAAGAAAAGGCAGAACATGAAACCTCTGTTCTCTAATAGTCAAAACTCCTTCACAGGGCATTCATCTGAACCAACAATCACTACAGATGTTTTGGTTTCAACCATAATATTTTCTAGGTACAGAGGAAAATGTGGTAAAGCTTCTTCAGATTCTGAGAAGCTACCTCAGGCTTAGCTCCAAAACAACTATCCCAAATTTACTTTACAGAGGGGGAAACCCAAAAAAAACCCAACCAAAAAAAAAAAAAATCAATCACATACTGAGTCTGTATCTGGTTTCCACTTTTTGGGTTGTTTTTTCACCTATGATTTTGAAAGAAGGGCAAAACTATACTCAACTAGAAAAGCATGCCAGCAAAGAATGACTTGTATGACCAAAAAACTCCAAAACACACCCACCCCGAACCCAGAAGTATTTGTTTATTTTTGAGGTATGGAGACATTTTGTGACTGAAGTTGACACTCAATTTCCTGCAAGCTGCTTCTTTACATCACACAATATTCTCTTGAAATTCACACATTTTTTCCCCTAGAGACTCAGACTAAAGCAGACTCATTTAGGAAGCAAAACCAGCTTTGCTAGTCAGAGCCCTCCAGATAAAAATCAGTCACATCAGGAAAGTAACAGTAGCAAAAACATAAGCTTCCCATACATATACTCTTCTTCCCTCCCTTTCTCCCACCTATGTCTCCTTTCACCTGTGCCCTGTTCCTCAGAAGCATTACTATTACCTGTGTGAGGATCACCCCCAAAGGTATCAGCCAGGCATCACTTACATGCAGATGCCTGTAAACAGCAAAGCCATGTTTTGTACATTTGGAATCACAGAATCAGCCAGGTTGGAAGAGACCTCCAAGACCACCAAGTCCAACCAATCACCCAACCCTATCTAATCAACCAGACCATGGCACTGAGTGCCTCATCCAGGCTCTTCTTAAACACCTCAAGGGACCTCTACCCCACCACCTCCCTCAGCAGCCCATCCCAATGGCCAATCTCTCTGTCTGGGAAGAACTTCTTTCTAAGATTAAGCCTAAACCTCCCCCTGCACAGCTTGAGACTGTGTCCTCTTGTTCTGGTGCTGCTTGCCTGGGAGAAGAGACCAACCCCCACCTGGCTGCAACCTCCCTTCAAGTAGTGGATATCCTCTTAGAAGGTCATCCCCACAAGCAGAAGTGCAGCCCTGGTAGGGCTCAAGGCTCATGGCACCTGCCTGCCAGACCCACGTGTACACGGGCCTGTAGCACTGCCTGGTGTGAGGAGAAATTGCCCTCCGTTGTGGCAGCTTTGATGCAAACCCTTTTCTTTTAACAGTCCCCCTGCCATCTGCCCCCCAGACTGCATTTCACCTCAACCTGAGGAGAAACTTCTTTACAGTGAGGGTGACAGAGCACTGGAACAGGCTCCCCAGGGGTGTTGTAGAGTCTCCTTCTCCAGAGACTTTCAAAACCCACCTGGATGCATTCCTGTGTGGACTATCCTAAGTGATCCTGCTCTGGCAGCAGGGTTGGACCTGATGATCTCTTGAGGTCCCTTCCAACCTCTGATATACTGTGATAACCAGGCCCAGATGTGAGCTGCACTCAGGGGGATGTAACTCCAGCTGCAGGCTGAGGGCAGGGCAGAAAGCACTGCCTGTGCTTTCTGCAGTACCTACCTGTCCACTGCGGCGGGCAGCGGCAGTTGTAGGTGTTGACGCCGTCCACGCACACACCCCCGTTCTGGCAGTTGTGGTTCGGGCAGTCGTCAACATTGTGCCCACAGATGGTTCCCTCGAAACCTGGGCAAAGCAGAAACACAACAGGGTGACATGGGTTTCCAGCCTCTTTGGAACAGAAGTCTGGAAGTTTGGAACCCTTCGTGCAGCACCCTCCCCTCGTTTTTGCCGTACACGCTGTTAACCCAATCCTGATGCATCTCAAGGTACCACGCTGACCGCAGACTTTGGGGAATGCCTTTGCTGATGGTATGCAGGTCAGATGACACTGTTAAAACACTACTGGGGGAAGGGGGGAGTGTAGATGGACAAATAGGTTTTCACAACCAAAAAGAAGAGGGTATTTTTTCTTCAAGTGTCATTCAAAATGAAGTGGAGACCAAGGCATTTAGTTTACTATTAGGTAAGCATCTCACTGCCCAACAAGCAGCAGTTAGGGCATCAGCTGGGGTGAGTTTTTCCCATGGCAAAATAAGTGCCTGGTGTTCACTTCATAAATACCTCATCACAGTTCATATGAGTTGGTTATGTCACAGAAAGATCCTCTCTGCTTTGAAAAATGAGTTTCCAAACTCCTGGTTTGGCCCTCTTCAGTGCTGGGCAGAACAAGTCAATCAACAAATGAGCCACCACCCAACTGATGCTTATATACTAAGCCTTGATTGAAAACCAGATGATCTTCACTGCTTCCCAGTGAAGATCAAGGCTCCCAATGAAGGTAGACTGGCAAAACATCCCTGATAGACCTCACTCCTTTCCAATAAGGCAAAGTGGGGACTGTAGCCCATCTTCCTGTCAATGTCCCCTGATTTACTTCATGCCTCATTAAATAAACCTGCCATTTCTGCTGGATGAGAGAGAGCTATCTATCAAAGCACAAGTGGATGCATGCTAATGTGGGTGAAGTAAATGATTCCAGAACACACATGTTAATTAAAATCATCATCTCTGCCTCTTCACTGCTTTGGAATGCAATATAAACATGACACAGTCCTCTCATCCAGAACTATGCTTTAACCCCTCTGCTTTTGATGCCCTGTTCCAGACGCTTCCAAAACATCTGTGTCACATCACATAGAGCCTCTAAGCAACATCTGGGCCAGCACAGATCATGCTGTGTGGCAGATGAGGCTGGGACCATGAAGCTCTAATGCAGTTTCCCCAGGCTACCACTACTCTCAAGAGACTTGAGATGATTCATACTCATTCTCCACTGCTTGAACTTCTCCCATACTACAGGTTGGAGTCCGAAGCTGAAGCGCTGCTGCCAAGCTGTATCAAGTGCATTAGCATCCATCAGCAAGGAAGAACAAACACAACATAAAAACAAATAAAGGACCCTGTCCCTTCATAGCCCCTCCCACCTTCATCCAAAAATTTCATGGCAGTAGGGAAGGTTAAAAGGAAGAGGAAATATACCATGGTCAGTCTGAATCCTCATCACTCCAGCAGCGGCCTTCCTGGCAAAACTGCTGAGGAGCAGCTATCCAGAAGTACAATTACTATCAGATCACTATGTTTAAAGCTGTCTAAAGCTTCCATGCATGACCCAATGCTCAGCTGTAAAACACAGAGGTGTCCTATCAGCCTGCTTGTCAGCTTGAGGAGAAACATCCCACTGGCTGCAGACTGCACTCACACCAGCAGTGTGATCAACAGGGAAACACACCCAGAACCACAAACGGGGAAGGTTTGTAAGTTCTTACCCTTGCAGCTGGGGCAATATGAAGGCCTACCCTACTTTCTAGTAAACAAATTCCTAACAGCAGGCATTTAATTAAAACTCTCTCACTTTAACTTTAAAGCAGCTCAGTGATTTTCAGTAATAAATAAAATCTCTGTGATATTAAACACTCGCTGAACCGTTGTTCATTTTCACATTTTAACCAGCTACACTACCTCCTAGGAGCTAGTCCACAGGCATCCCATGCAAAGGTAGAAAACCATTAGTCCCACAGTAAAAGCTGGAGAATTAGACTAGTGACAGCAGAATAGAGAGAGGAGAGGGGAAAAAAAAAAAAAAAAAAAAGAGCTCCCATAAAACCACAATGTTGCTAAAGATTGGAGAGAAATGACAGAGGGCCAACTGTGCTCAGTCAAACGATGTCCACGGGAAAGAGACTCAGGAAGGGCTGGAATGGTGAGGATGACACTATTCTGAGTGCACAGCTGAAGAAAACACAAGTTTCCTTTTTGGTAACTTCCCAACACTCAATTCCCCTTCAAATCTGTCTTGCTCTGAAGAACAACTTCAGCTTCATTTCAGCACAGCCCAAAGCTGTAAAGGCATGATTTCTGTGTCCTCTTCAAGCCCAGCTTGCACTGCAATATCCTTACCTGCTTATTTTGTAAATAAAGCTCTCCTAGTGAAGCTTTCACTCTTAACATCAGTCATTGAGAGTCCTGGGTGTTTGGGCCAATGCACCTACCTTTGAGCACAAGCAGCAGAAAGCTACTCTGGGCTTTTCTTAAGCTGGCTCCCAGGGTCTGATTTTCTAGTTACATAACCTGACTCTTTTCCACAAGCCAAAAAAATTCACTGCTTGGATATATTTGGACACCTGACACCGTTTCCTGTTCCCCCCCTGTGCTGGGACTCACACGTTGTCCTTTGCTCCTCTCCCTCTCTCCAAGGGAATAGTTTGTAATACATATCCTGACTTTTGCTCTGTATCTCCAAGCACAGCAAACTAAGGAATGAGAACCTCAGGGGGAAAAGAATTCCCATTGCTAACAGCATGTTGTTCCTCCTCTCTTGTATGGACGGATACAAGCGGATAATTTTACTCCCACATCATCTGCCATCTCCACCCCATTCCACAGCACCATATTCAATTCCTTTCAGTTTTAATCCTTAGCCTTATTTCAACCTATCAATTTACCCCACCTTTCTGCAGGACTCATTAGCCCCATTAGATATGGGGACAGGAAATTATACCTGAATGAAAACAATTAAGTTATTGTCAGATTCAGAAGCCTGCTGACAAGACGAATATCAACAGAGTATTAAAAACTGACCTGCACCACTTTATACATACAATTAAGGTACTGCAAGCCTGGTGCCCAACAGCAGCTGCCTGTGTGCTCAGCAAGCAGCTCATCTCTCAGTTCCATCAAGCAAGGCCTCCTCCACTGCAGGGAATCTCAGGGTGCCTGCTAGACCTCAACAAGGATGCTCAGGGCGCAGCACAGCGTGACGTGATGCTCCGCTACGAACCGGCGTGAGGCTGCTTCCTCTTCCCAGGAAGTGTTCCAGCTCTCATAAACAGCCTGCTCCAGCCTGACAGATCGCTTCCTGAACAAGCCCTTGGAATTCCCTAGGGTCCTTATCTTAGTTAATGGGTAATTATTTTGATGGATAACAATGAATAATCACTTTCCCAGCTAAGGACTTCCTCTATGGACTTGTTTAACATTCCATTAAAGGTTGGTTGCCAAACAAACTCCTTTTTTGTCAAATATTTATGGCTACAAGCTCATTTTTGTGTTTAAAGGAGTTGCTAAATGCTTCAGGTTAAACCTCTCACAGAAGTAATTTTTTTTTTCCCTCTACTACAACACTGTTATGATTGACCTAACACGCTCACTTGTCTACAACCTTGTTTTTATCTAAATCAAAGCCCAGAGGAAAAATTATTACACTGGAGGGACAGAAGATAAGAAGTTACCTTTCATTCTGATGTAATGCTGGTAGAGTATATAACTCCTCACTTACACCTGCCACCAAACACCTCCTATAACACAACTTCATGAGTTACCTAATGCAAGATCTGTTTGTGTAAATCCTTGAATGAAATGGGAATCTCAGAATTTGAAACAGCAGCTTGACTGAACTGTACATAAACAGTACTTGGAGGACCATTGAAAAAGCTGCTGTGATACACAACTCCAGATTGTAGGCTTCCTCTATGAATTTTCAAGCTCTCACTGTCATGCATCTACAAAAAAACCCTCCTGAATTTACTGAAAAGCAAAGAAGAAAACATCTACAGGAAGCAAGAACTTATTTTTGGGGCCAAGTCAAGGAGTAACCTAATTATGCTTAAATTGCTGGTTGGGCACAGTTTGTTTAAAGCGTTTTCACAAGACACAAGATGCAAAATCAAATCAAAAAACATTCCAGCAGTTCAGGATGTAACTGCCTCCTGCCTCTACAGCCATAAGGCTGAGCTATGGTAACTTGCATAGGCAGTCCAGAAGGAAAGGCTAGAGCAATTCCATTTATAGTCACAGTCTCATCGGCACAGCTCCAATTCAGAGCAGAAATCTGAAGAGGAATTTCTAGTCCATACTCTTGGCACTGCCTTCCAGATGAGCAGGCCTTGCTCACATCTCTTTCCTGGGCGTGACAGACCACCAGTTCTCTTCACTTTCTGTTGACCTTTCCTTCCCAGACAGAACCTTTTCCAACACTTCAGAAATGTCATGCTGCTTGTTTGACTGGAAGGAGGAACGAAATGGCTGGGTGCCTCGCCTTTATCAGAGTTTAATGTAAGCATTCTGGCCTCTCCAACTTCTCTTCTGCTGTTTCTCAAACGACTGGGTTTAAAAATCAAGCTAGCAAAGCAACATGGCCAACTTAAACAAATAGAGGAAATACAGAAGTGAAGGCTCTCACCTCCTTCTATACACATTGTGTAACAAGTCCAAAAAAGCTGCTAATAATCCCAAATGTGTGTGAGCAGTGTGGGTGTTTAACTGTTACTACAGTGATCTCATTTTCACTTCCTGAGCAGAGTTTGGACAGCCCACACACTTGTCTAAGGGAAAACGTGCTCCTACCCAGGCCCATGCCCTTTTCACAGTCACAAACTGTCTTATCAGCTCTATAGCATCAAGGCCTTTGAACTCCATCATCATCTCCTCTTCCCCCATCACACTCTTTCTACAGGAGATCTTACAGTTGCTAAACAGATCTAAGACAATTTGAAATTTCTGATGGAGCATGTTAATCCAGAGATACATAGTTTACAACTTCATTTTGAAAAGGTGGAAGGCAGAGCAGCAATGAATTTCCTGGGAGCAGCTGTTAGCTGAGATACAATATTCTGAAACAGCCTGCATGTACCAACACTCTTTCTTCAAGCATGGTTAGAAATGGTTGCTTTCTCAGAACAGTAAAGATGATACACCCTTCTATTTTAACTTTGACTTTCCCCAGGTTTTCAAAGTCACCTGCTGCTCCCACAACCCAGAAAGCAGTCGAGCAGGCACTAGCTAAGGTTGGCAATGGACATTTAAGGTCAGTTGAGCCAACACTTCAAGACAAAGTCTCCAAAGACACAGCATTTTGCAGAAGTTAATCCCATATACTCCAGATGATCCCCACCAGCTCTGCATTCACCCTAAACAATGCAAGGCAGCTCCATCTTTCCCATAAGCAAAAGAAAAATGCTTAAGGGAAGAGAGTTTACGTTTCCAGATTACCACACACCAAGCATTCGTGTGCCAAACTGCAATACACTTAAGTAGGAAGTCTAGTCAAAAGCATTTCCAAACAATTGGTTTCCCATGGACTGAATTACTCAGTTAAAAAAAAAAAAAAAAACACACAAACAACATGAGGCTAAAAAAACCTTCTGATATGCAAAGACAATTAGTATTGCCCTGCCCCGTGGTCAGTGTGACAAGTGATGGGGAAGAACAGGATGGGATGAGACCACCAGGGTCCCAACCAGGTGACACAGGAACGTTTGTAGAGATGAGTGCTTTGGTGACTGGAGCCAGCTTGATGCTCAAAACCAATACAGCCCATGAGCCAGAGTAAGCAATTCACCCCTGCTGTGGCTGGACTCAGGGCAGCTAGCAGCATCACTAAATAGGCAAATACAGTTCATCTCGAGATTTAAGCCAAAAAGGGTGTGCAGAGCTGGAAACAGTATCTCACAAGATTTGTTGGAACTAGAGGAGAAAAAGGAGGGGAATAGAATATGTTGGAAGGGTAAAGCATTAGAAGGAAAAAGACACAGGTTCACCATGCACACCCTAAAGTGAATGGCAGCCTTTGCTGACTCAAAGCCATGAATTTGTAGAGGTTTGTGCTCAGGGAGCTTCATCTTTCAGATGCCAACCTGCCTCACCATTCCTGCCTATTTGATTCTCTGCCTCTAGTTAGGTTCCAAAGAAATCTGTCATTTCTAGCCTTCTTCCCTTCTACGTGATGACACTTAGACATTAACAACAGCCCTGCAGAGCTGCTTGCCTTGCTGAGCTTTCTCCCCTCCATTACACGAACATCACATGGAAATGGAGAGGATTTTTGGGAAGAGCACAAGCAGGACTTGAGCGACAAGACTGCAAACCCAAGCGCTTTGCAGAAGCTTCATTTACCTGGCAGGCAGTTGCACTCGAAGCTGAAGTCGCTGGTTTGATGACAAGTCCCTCCATTCATGCAGGGTGAGGGGGAGCAGGGCACATAAATGCTCTCGCAGCGCTGCCCTGTGTAGCCTGGCTTGCACTGGCACCGGTATGAGCCGGGCAGATTAACACAGGTCCCACCGTGCTGACAAAGGCCTGCTGTGGCACATTCATTCACATCTATCTCACACTTCTGCCCCATGTAGCCAGCCAGGCAGATGCAGGAGAACTTATTTCCAGATACAGTACACGTGCTGCCATTGGCACAAGGTTGAGATGTACAGGCATCAATCCACTGGCAATCTTTTCCTGTAGGATCAAGACAGAGCACTCTGTTATTTGTACGCAAAACAGTTTGTTTGGTTTTTGGGTGTTTTTTTTGTTGTTGTTGTTTTTTATGCTACCTTAAAATAATTGTGGTACTAAATCTTAAAAGTTAGAACAAACTTATGTCTGCATTTTACAGCATTATATTCGAAATTACAATCTATTTGTGGTTACAGTACAAAGCTGTTTTATTTACAGAGTAGCAGCAAGATACACAATGTTGTGATTCATAAAAATTAGCCATGGCCTCAAATCATACTGCACAGTGACAGTCCCTCTTCTATGACCCCTTCAAGAATGAAAGGGGTGAGGCATCCAGTTATAGTTTTCCCATAGAAAGATTTTGCTGGCCAAGTTTACTACATTTTTTTTCTAGAAGGTAGACTCTGAGCTCAAAGTTGAACAGCCACTCCGGAGCTGCTTCTGCAGTCAGTTTTCCCATGTGGACAACTCCACAAGACCTAAATGTCTTTGTGCTTACGTGTAAAGGGTAGGGAGTTCGATTCCCTACCCTTCTTTGCTTTTTTTGGTCATGAAGTCACTTAGGCTTCTTCTCATTTCCTGTGCTGGAGCTAGTAAATTTGAAAGCGCATTATGACTGCCCTAGAACATTCCAGGATGCAGTAATGGCCGAAGGAGGGGAGTCTGGAGGCACAAACGCAGCAAACCCACCTGTGTAACCCGGAGGACAGACACACTCATAGGTCTCCTGGCTGTGGGGGTAACAAGTTCCTCCGTTCAGGCAGGGCTGGGACATGTAGCAGAGGTGTGACTCCGAGTACTGGCACTCTTCTCCCGTGAAGCCCGGAGCACACTTGCAGGTGGGCTTCCCTATCAGGGGCGCCGTCTCGCACGTTCCCCCGTTCTTACAGGTGTTGCTTTCACAGGGGTTTCTGTACTGACAGTAGTCTCCAAGAAAGCCTTCTCGACACCTGCAACAGAGAGGAAATTACTTGCAGCACGTTCTCCTGGAGCTCTGCTGTCCTGGGAAGATTCTGGGAATGAAGTCCCATGAGCACCGAAAGCCTTGGAATTTGCCGTAATTGACGGCAATGCCAACAGACCTCAATGCTAACGTCACAGATGTAACAGGGCCTTCCTCTGGGATTGTCCCAAATGAGACCACAGACAACTTCAGCTCAAATTGTGACATTCCTCATTTCAAAACAAACAAATACTGCGGAGTTAAATCCAATGCAGGAACTCATTACCGCCCTTCCCTTCAAAACTTCAGTGACAGCCCAAGTGTTAAAAGACTGCTGAGGAACAATCAATTCCTTGCACCTCCTCTTATTCCAATAAGCATCCTTTTAAAGCAGAAAAATCAGGTTTAGTAATAGGTATTATCCACCTTCCAGAATCTTTCTAAACCTTGTTACAAACACAGCCTTCTGAGGGCCTGAAGATCTGTGGCAGATCTTTCCCCACCGCCCTCCCGTGAGACAGGAATATTCTCTTATCCTCTTGTTGATAAGTGCATCTGGGACTGTGACATGCTGAAGCCTGCACTCAGCTAGCAACACAAGCACTGAAGTCAGGTCTCCCACGCCCCTGGCTAGCACCCTAACGACAAGGTCATTGTTCCTCTGTCTCCCACAGAAAAACGAGTACACACACACTATCTGCAGCTAGGGCAATATTTTATACAAAGATCTGCGAATGCAGAATAATTGCAGTTATTTCTGTCTAACCTAAACTTATGTCAATACAGTCTGACTACACTTGTCAGCTGTAATCCATCTTTTAACTGGCCTTTGTACTACAAACTTTCCATTTAACCTCCAGCAGTACAGGACCCAGGCAAGCAAGCCTGCAAACCCCACCTCTGTGTCACCCACGGCTCCATTTGTTTTTTTCAGGGAGCAGAAAGCTGCAGGAAGAGATGCTGGATAAAAACAACACTTAGCATACAGGACTGGCCCCTTGCAGATTTTTCTGTAGTCTTTAGCTGTATGCTTTCATGGGTAAGTAACCCATGATACACACAATCTGAGAGAACACATCCTTTACTCCAAAAAAATGAAGAGGTGAACCTCAGATATGTTTTGGTCCAGAACAGGATTAATGAAATCTATGAATTGCCCACATCCAAAAATCTATGAATTGCTCACATCCAAACCCAAACCTTGAGTATGTTCTGTTCCAGAAGAGGATTAAATTAATTTATTAATTACCCAAATCCAAAAGGGAGGAGATTCAAATTGCAAGAAACACACAAAGTCACTAGTCAGCCCCACAAGAAGATAAGAAAGTAAGAGTAAAGAGAAGGCCTTTTGCTTGAGCACTTAGAAGTGGATGGTGGATTGAAAAAAACAACAACCAAAAAAACCCACAAACCCAAACAATCAACCCACAGAAAAAAAAAATTACAACAACAAAAATCCAAACAAACAAACATACAAACGCAAAGAAAACATGCCCCACCCAGCTGGATAGGCCTTAGAGTTCAGTTTAAAAATCAAACAACAGTCTTGAAGCTGTGTTTTAAAGAGAATAACACAGGGCCCTCCCTTTGTTTCAATGCTATTCAACACTTCTAGCAAGGAACAATAATAGAACACATCAATGCCAGTCGAAAATGCAGGTAAGGGGATGAGAAGTTCTTGATGGAGAGCAGGAACACAAACTGCTTAACAATGAAGTCAGCACACAAAGCACACTTCAGCATTGTGCAGTCATACATCTGGAAACAAAACACGTACAGCATCCTCCCCAAAACTGCAGGCTGATCTGGGAGAGACACACTTGTTCTGGGGGTTCCTAACAGTCTGCTGAACGTGAATTCAGGAATTCTTTGGATGTACAAAGAGCAAACATCAAGCAGGGGTAAATGAGATCATGCTACACCTCCTACTTGCATGGCACAACCACTACACCAGTTCTGGTGTCTGCTCTTTAAGAGGGAAGAGCTGAAGCGAGTTCAAAGAAGTCAACAGTAATGATTAATAGAAAACTCCTGGCATGAAGAAAAGCTCAGGTGGCTTAGTATTTATCAGGGAAAAGGGAAGGCAACTGTTAATCAGAAGCTCCAAGCACCCATAAAAACTCAGTTTTAACAACAACTCCCAGTCTAGAAGGTAGAGGGATAACAGAACTGAGCAGCTAAAAGCTCAAGCAAGATACACAGGGTCTCTCAGCAGTGGAGAGATACAATTGGAACACCACATTGAAGGTTGCAGTGGAATTTCTCCATCACTCCACCAGGATTGGCTGTTCCAGAAGGAGCATACATGCTAGTTCAAACACAGCTATTCAGGGAGGTTATTATCCCAGTTATGCAAGAGGTCATTACTAGATGACCGCAACTGTTTTTTCTCATGTTAAAGTTTATTAACTAGCTTTAGCCATATGTCTAAAGCAGGAACATCATAGATGTGCATAATTGTGATTTACCATGCCCCACACACCCAAATTAGGCTCCTTCCACCGTACCTTAATACTTTCAAGATGGTGCCCAAAATAGAGATGAAAGAAGAGTTTTTTCATGGCAAGGCAGGATTAATAAAGCTACAGAAAACAGACCCTGAGACAATACCATTTGCAGAATATCCTCTGTCTCTTGTGCCATCCTCAGCGTAACAGCTGACGGCTGTCAGTCAGCATAAGCTGCTGCCACAGCATGAGAGGCAGCCTTCAGGTATTCCAACCCTGAACCATGGCAGTTCCATAGGCTTCCTTTAACAACCCAAATCCCTCCTCAGTAGGAGTTAGAAATCAGCCCAAACGCCAGCAGGCTACAGCACAGCTTTGCAGGAGCTCGATCACACAGAAATCTGGCACCCAGCAAAGGCAGCTGTGCCAGAAGCTGCAGAACTGCTTGACTCCCACGGCATTCAAGCCTGCACATGGTGCACTGGCCAGCTCTGCTCTCAGATTGTCTGGATAAGTACAGTTAAATCATTTTCCTGGACATCTATATGCATGCTGATGAATGTGTAGAGTCTAACTGAACTTCAGTCCCAGAAGGCTTACACGGTTTCATTACAGGAATTTCTTTTGGTCCCACCACCACCACCAGTGATGGGGGGGTTTGGGCAGCTCAGCAGTCTTCAGTGCCAGCAGCACACCAACCTCCTCAGCCCAACAACAGCAGGCACAGGCCACATACTTTTGGTTCTCTTTATCATGGAAGGAAGAGCAACAAACAAGAACTTAACAGAAGCCCACCTAAGACATCCCATCAGGCAAACCAGAAGTCCTCCAACACGACCTGCCACTCCAGCAAATACAACACGAACCAAGACACATCTAACAGAGAAGTCCTAAAGTGCTTTTTCGCTGAAAGGCTGTAAACCAAGCCAGAAAGTCTAGAGGAACATCTCATGTTTTGTCCACAAGCAAACATCCCACCACAATAAGCCCTCTCTCCCACCTCCTGCACGCTCAGGGATGCTGCAAGGTGCATGGAACTGCTGCCCCTAGGTAACAGGAAGGAGGGAGCCTAAACACTGATTAATAATACTGCTGTTACAATTTAAAAAGAAAGTCAAGACTTGTGCTCTAACACTCAACCATCACCCACAAACAGCCCAGCAGTTTGTACACAAACATTCTGGTACAAAGCTGAAGGCTTGTCCTGGTATCTTTTGAGGCTGATCAGGAAAACAGGAGGGAATACCCCAGCAGGGAATAGCTAAAGCTCTTTTAACTTTAGCTCTTTCTGTGTGGAAAGAGAAAGCATTACAGAATGCCAGAGGGAAGATGTCTTGCTGTGGAAAGATGGTAGGTGAAGTATACATGGCCCTGGAACCCACCACTTAGATCTCCTCCTGGGCACACACTTAGGCAATTCTCCCCTCCAGTAAAACTCAGTGCAATCCTATCTGTTGTTCAAGAACAACAACAAAAAAACCCCAACGTTAATCTACAGTCCAGATTTTCAACCATGTCTCCTGTCCTCAACATTTTAAGGCACAAATACCAGTAATTTAGTTCTAAATGCTAGTGTAGACAAAACTGCAAACATTTGCCCCCGATTCATGTTGGGCACCACATTGTTCCGCTAAAAATAGAGGCGAACTCTGAAAAGGCAGGGTCTGAGTCCAAACTTCTTTAAAGGAGATGATTATCCTCAACTGCAACTCCAGCTTCCCACCACCCCTGCTCTGCTCTCATCCCAACCACTCTTTTTAGGAGGCGGGGGGAAAAAGAAAAAAAGGAAAAAAAAAAACAAAAAACACTTGTCTACAGAGCAGCTTAAAATCGTAGCAGCTTGTGTCAGCTCCAAATGACATGCTCAGAACAGGAAACCAAATCTTTTCCAAATAAAAGCCACTGCTTCTCCTCAGTTTTCCATCTAACCTTCAGAAATGGGAAGACGAAGTTTGTTCTGGCACTTTCTGGAAGCACATGCAGTCTCTTAACCTACTTCAGCAGGAATTTAATCTTTTAAGAACAAATTTCGCATACAACTTAATTCAAATCATGAATTCTGAAAGCAAGAGAGTTTGAAATGGGAAAATGTCCTGTGGGCTGCAACAGCTATGCAGCTGCTTCTAATTAAAGCTTCTCCTTTACTCTCTCTGGGCTGCTTTCCAGCACAAATACTTTAGTCAGAGCTCAGCCCTTTTTTTTTTTTTTTCCCCCCCCTCCTTTTCAGCTCCAGCCTGCATTTGCCTCAGCTCAGGCTCTCAGGGAACTGAGCAAAAGACATAAAAACAAAATGAAGGTATTTATCACAAGTTGAATCACCCACAACTCCACAGAACTGCATTCACTCTAACAATGCTACAAAGCCAAAGTAGAGGACTCACAGAAGCTGCATTTTTGGCTCTTCTGCCCTAAAACTACATTGAAGTTACTGCCCAATACTTAGTTCTCTCTTTCTTTCAAAGACTCCTGGAAAATATGTCTGGTGTGTTGGAAAAACCTTCTCATCTGCCACACTGTATTTGCTTGGGCACATTCTAGGACAGCTTCTCCAAATGCACCTTCTCGACTGTTTTACCCAGGCTGCCAGATGTTTGATTTTCATGGGAGTTTCAGAGTCGAGCCCAGTGATATCATCTGGAGATGCACAGAAGGAAGCAGATGGTTTTAATTTAAAATGTGAAGGGAAGAATTTCCTAGGAGTCTTGCTTCTCTTCCCCCCCCCCCCCCCCCCAAACACTCCCTTCACTTTGATTGGAAGATGCTTTAACAGGGAAGGAAGGGGAAAAAAAACACAGCCTGACTAATGTGAGAAGGGTCTCAGCTATTTTGCTACAGATTTTAACCAGACCTCCCTCTGACTCCCAGGTTCTGACTCCCACACCTACAGCACCTCTCAGGAGGGAGAACAGGATTCTCTGGTTAGCTTTACAAAGGCTCCTTCCCATGTCTCAAGGCTCCCATGCATGCGTCACACTCTGAATGCAAGCTCTGGGATGGGACAGCCTCCCTGGAGTGCCTCCAGAGCAGCACACAGCCATTGTTCCTGCCCCGCAGAACACGCTGCAGCGCCCTGCAGGACACCAAGGAGCAGCAGACAAGCTTCAGTTAAGCTTCTGCTCACCACTGCAGCTCTTAACAGCTTTTGATCTGTACAGGTAAACCACAACAGGCAATTCTGATTGACTCCCATTGCCATGCTGTTCCCACATGTGAAGCTCACAGCATGTGTACTCTCCCCTTTTTTCCTCTGTCCCAGTCTCCAGGGGCTCCAGCTTCTGAAAGAAGACAGAAGGAAACAGGAAAGGGCAGCTCATTCTCAGAAAGGGACAGCTTCTCAACTTCTGCATTTAGCCTCTTCTGGAAAACTCTCAGACCTCATCCTGCTACAAGGTCTCCTATGGGTATTCCCCATTCACTGGTCTAGGAACGATTAGTCTCTCGAGATCCTCAGAGGGTATCTGCTGCAGTCTTAGAAGCAGTCCTGCAGTCTCAGATCTTGCCTTCAGCCCCAAAAGTCCTCTTAAATCAGAGTTAAAATTGATCTAGCTGGATAGAAGGGTAGGTTAAAAATCTGGCAAGGGGCTTGGAGTTACTGGGAGTTCAATGTGGGCAGAAGTCCCTTACTGCCATGGTGTTGCTGCTTTGAGTTCAGCATGCTTTGAGGCCCTTTTGTGCACACACCATGCAATATAAAAAGTCTACACAAACTTCTGCACACAGTGAGATTTAAAAAAAAAAAAAAAAAAAGCAGCCCTGCTCAGTGAAGCAGCACAGAAGCACACAGCTTTGGGCATGAAAGGATGTCCTGGAGGAAGCTGCCCTTTTGGCATCAGCCAGCTTCAGCAGTCTCCACTTCTGACAGCACAGCAAACAACCCACGGTTGCCACTGTACTTTTGGGCTTTCTTTTCCTTTTTTTTTTTTTTTTTTAAACCATCAGCACCTGACAAAAGACACTACAGTTAAAGCAGTACTTTGGTTTAGAGGGAGGTACAGATAACCCTTTTGGGCACACAATGTGCAACAGTCCTAAGGTCAGAAAATACAACCTTAAAAACCTACACGGCATGAGAAGCAGCAAGGCCCAGTTTCCTCCACAAACCTTGGGGCACCCCTGCTCCAGTCCCTTCCTTCTCACTTCTGCTTCTCTCCCTGGCACAGTCTTGCTTCTGCTCCCTGTTACTGGGGCACAGGGGAGGGAAGTCAGGAGAGGTCACAACTGTCAAACATGGGGAAAATAGTTAAAAAAAAAATACTCTCCACTGCAGGGCCTGACCCCATGCCAAGCACAGAGGGACTGCCCAATCCTGCACCCACCAGCAGCAGGGCAGAGCGCAGAGGGACTGCCCAATCCTGCACCCACCAGCAGCAGGGCAGAGCACAGAGGGACTGCCCAATCCTGCACCCACCAGCAGCAGGGCAGAGCACAGAGGGACTGCCCAATCCTGCACCCACCAGCAGCAGGGCAGAGCACAGATGGACTGCCCAATCCTGCACCCACCAGCAGCAGGGCAGCCACCTTCACAACACACCAGGTAGAACTGCCAAAAATCTCTGCTCTGCCTGTCCTTGAAGCAGCTCCAGTCCCCCACAGCTTCCCAGCCTGCTGCAACTGCAGGAACACTGTGAGTTAGCAGTACTATTCCCCAGACTCTTCCTATTTCTACCTTCCCAGTCATCCAGCAGCAGGGAGATGAGAAAGGGTTTTCCTGTGATGTTCACAATTAGCATTAAGCAACAGGCAACTGTTATCCTACTTCTCTGCTGGGTACGAGGATGCAAGAAGGCTCTTTCATGCTTAACATCAGTGTGCAAAAACCTGCCTGGAGATACTTAGAGTGTGTGGAGGGGAAAACTTCCTCAACAACATCAAAAACCCACCTCAATGCAACACAAAGCCAAACCCCATACTGAAACTGTCTTTTGTCAAAGCAGGACCCAGAAAGCTTAAACTGACAGGTCTCCTTCACACTGCTACTGCGAATATGGTTGGATTACTTGGAAGAAGGTCTGTATCATCACCCCTCCAGTCACTGAATGGCTGTAGAAAGTCTCTCAGACAAAGAAAAAAAAAAAATCTGACCTTGCAAGCAGCAAACACAGGAATGTGTAATTTTCTAAATATAAAAATCAAGGTCAAAGAAGGTCACAACTCTATCAAACAGTGCCACAAAACGACAGCCGTGGGCCAGCAGCGTCATCAGGGGAACAGAGCTACTTAAAGGGCACTCACAAGAGCAATCTGATAAAGGTCCAACTCCAATTTCCTTCCAGGGTCACAATGGTGGTTCCCATAGCAGAAGCCAGGGGCACCACAATGAAATTTTCTCAGCAGAAAACCTGCATTCTTTTTGAGGGGAGTAGATGCTACAGGACTTTCTGACCAAGCAAGCTGGTTCAGCCCTAAGCTGTCACTCGCTGCTTGGCCAGATGTCCAGGCTACGTATTCTGCTTATCAGTGCTTACATTGCTCCTCTTACCCATCACCTATGATTGTCTCTGATGCAGGTTCTCCCTTCAGCTGCTTGCTTGCTGCTTACAGACAGCACACTGACCACACTCCAGAGTAAATAACTTGGCCAAGAGGAGGTACAGAAAGAGGAAGAGAACCTATTAGAACAACTTATTGCCCAGTAGAGGAAGTACTGCAGAAAACGTGAAAACAAAACAAAAAAAAAAGTGGAAGGGGTGGAGATGTAGCTAATCAGTGAGAGATCCTGCAGAGCTAGAAACCAAGACACTTGCTTCAGTAACTTAGTTCAGTTTCCTGAACAAAACATTTCTACTCTTGCAGACACCAAAAAGTCACAAAGTCATTTAGGTTGCTACACCAGACAAAGTTCCCCTATTCAGAGTTCCTCATGGTGCAGGAAAGGAGAAAAAAAAAAGTTAAAACCAAAACAGGATGCTAAGAATCAGCTTGCTAAAGGTAAAGTCTCCACTATTGAGGGTTTGGGTTTTTCTTTTGCTATTTTGTCCTCCCTTTCTGCAAAAAAGGGACTTCTTTAGCCACAACCAGGAAACAGAGAAGTACTAATCTCTGCACAAAGGCCTCTATCAGCCTTCACAATTACTTCAACACCTGCAAAGGCACCTAACTATTAATTGAAGGAGAGGCTGGCTTAAGACCTTCAAGAAGTCTCTGCACAAAAAGGAAAAAAGCAATATTACAACTATACATAACTCTGTGTGCTGAAAGAAAAAAAAAGGTGTTAAGAGTGATCAAAGCTGCGACCGTGATAAAGGGAAATGTGTCAAGATCTGGACTGTACCACAAATACTGAACAAAAGTTAAGGAGAAGAAACAACTAAACTTATTTTATTTTACTTTACAGTCTAAGACATGGTTAAGAGAAACATGGAAGTTGAAGAAAGCATCCTTAGAGAGGTGCAAGTGGCACCACTATCAATACCATTCTTGTTCATTACCCTCATCATGACCTACATACTTTGGCTCCAGACTAATGTGCTTAAGCACATGTCACAAAGACCTACTAATGTCACAAAATTTCTTGTTTCAGTCCTAAAACCCAAGTGAAAGCAGGAATAGTTCCAACTTTCTTTTCAGAAGGGTTGTTAGCTTCTGTTGGCAGCAACATAAAGCCATGGAAAGGAAAAGCCTAGGAAGCAGAAATAGTTAAAATGGTGAAAAACACACCACAGGGAACAGCAGGTTACGATTGGCCTTTCTGTGGCCTTTCTGCACATCAGGTATTGATTTGAAATTGAGAAGAACCTGAAATTAAATTATTATTTCCTCTTTGAGTGACACAGGTGCCATTTCAGTGTATCGCATTTTATGTCCACACTGCAGACTCCACCAAAGCCCCTGCTGATCAGCTTCCCATACAGCAGCCAAGTGAAAGCACCACTGAAGGTGGGTGTCAACACTCAGCAAAATCTATGATGCCATAAAGACAAATCAAGTGTTTGTTGAGGTCCTTTTGTTCATTTGCCTTTGCAGATCTCATCTATTTCTCACTCCCCAGCATGTGGAAGGGAACTGGCACATATCAGAGCACAAGATACTTCTGGAAAACCTCATGAAAATCTTCCAATTGGGGGCTGAAGCTCTACAAAGTGAGGCAAGCTGTAAGATGGAGAGCAAGTTCCAACTTCACTTGTGGGTCTGGAAGCAAAGTACAGCCTTTGCTTCCATAATCACTTGGGCCTCGCTTCCTAACCTAGTGCAAAGAAAAATCTGACAGGATTCAAACCCCAAATCTGAAGAATTCCAGATGGTTTACATCACAAAAAGCTAGCATGCAAGATCTAACACATTATCGAGAAACATCAGCTGTGGCGGAATCGTTACGCTGAATGCAGGTAAGAGAGAGCAGTGAAGGGAAAAAGGCCCTGGGGGTCCTAGTGGTTGACCATGAGCCAGCAATGTGCTCTGGTGGCCAAGAAGGCCAATGGCATCCTGGGGTGGATTAGAAGGGCTGTGGCCAGTAGGTTGAGAGAGGTTCTCCTCCCCCTCTACTCTGCTCTGGTGAAGCCACATCTGGAATATTGTGTCCAGTTCCAGGCTCCTCAGTTCAAGAAGGACCTCAGGGAACTGCTTGAGAGAGTCCAGCACAGAGGCATAAAAATTATGAAGGGTGTGGAACATCTTCCTTATGAGGAGAGACTGAGGCTCTGTAGCTTGGAGAGGAGAAGCCTGAGAGGTGACCTCATTGCTGTTGATAAAGAAGTGCAGGGTGAGTGCCCAGAGGCTGGAGCCAGGCTCTGCTGGGTGATGCCCAATGACAGCACAAGGGGCAGTGGTGGAAGATGAGGCATAGGAAGTCCCATGGAAACAGGAGGCAAGATTTTTCCCTGTGAGCATGACAGAACACTGGAACAGGCTGCCCAGGGGGGTTGTGGAGTCTCCCTCTCTGGAGATATTCAAAACCCACCTGGACATGTACCTGTGTGATCTGCTCTGGGTGATCCTGCTCTGGCAGGGGGGTTGGACTGGATGAGCTTTTGAGGTCCCTTCCAGCCCCTAACATTCTATGATTCTGTGAAGAAAATCTTAACAATTCATATTTCCTTTCTGCCTGAGACCATGAACAAAGGAAAACTGGTAACCACATTTGTGAGAAAAATGAAACCAACTTACTTGCAATAGCCTGTACCATTTTGATATGGAATGCACCTCCCCTCATTAACACATGGCTTGGAATCATCCATACACTGCAAAGCTGAAAGAAAAGAAACCAACACTCATATCAGTAGCTGTACATGTCAAGTCAAATCTTCATTAGCATATTCTGGGGAATGAAAATCTTATAGTAAAAAATTTTTGTATGACTGGAACAAAGACGCTATCACATAGCTTAATCTCTGGCAGCATCAAAACAACCAGACTGAAAGAAGCACCAACTACAGATCTGTTCATTAGGCAACTAAATGCTTCTAGAACTTCTTTTAGGTAGGTTTTCAAAGCAAAGCAGACAGTAATTTTAGCAAACTACAAAGATATTCATGTCAGCACTTGCATATTTGGGGTTAAAGTGCAACCAATTACTACTTTCTGATGAAAATTCAGTACTGAAAGTCTCTGAAATAGGAGGCAACTACTCCTAAGCCTTCTTTCACAATACTCAATTTCTTTCCTTCTGTTTTAGTACCTGTAGGGATAGTTGGCACTGAAATAGGGGCCTCTCCATTTCATAAGTTCCCCTGCTTGTACTTTTCTAGCAATCCACTAAGGTGTTGTGGCACTCTGATTTCAGTCAGAGTTTAGGGTGCAGAAGTCTCCCAGTAAGTGAAAACATCAGAAATGTTAAAAACCTTCAGCAAAGAACCTGGTATTTTTAAGGAGCAGATACTCTGTAGCCCAAACCTGGCATTTTCAGTACTGTTTTCAAAAAGGTGTAACACAGTTTGGGGCTGGTCAATTTTTATCCAAGCCTACTGGAATCTCTAGTGAGGGACATGGGGACAGAAACAGGTCAGCTCCAGCTCTGGCAAGCAGCCATCTCCACATGGGGACCTGAAGCAGCAGGCTGTGGCTATTTCAGAAGTGACCAGAAAGGTGAGAACTATGGAAGCCCTGCAGGAGCAAAGGGCACTTGAGAACCACAACCATTTTTTGCCAGTCCAGCTAGACCACAGCCTGCCATTTGAATAGCACCACATCAGTTGGCAAAGGCACCTATCCCAAACTTCACCACATACCAAGAAATCACAAGTTCTTCCCAGCCTCCAGTTCTGTCTCCAGTGCCCCCAAACACAAAACATTTCCATGCCTTTACATACCCTATTTCACCTGAGAAAGCATTTCACCCATTATGAAGGCACCTAGAGGCCTCAATCATACAATCATAGACTTGTCAGGGCTGGAAGGGACCTCAAGGATCAGCCAGTTCCAACCTCCTTGCCAGGGGCAGGGACACCTCACAGGTGTCCTACATCAGGTTGCTCAGAACCACATCTAGCCTGGCCTTAAAAGCCTCCAGGGATGAGGCTGCCACCACCTCCCTGGACAGCCTGGGTAACATCCAACCACCTCAGCTGGCCACTTGTGTTCCAGCTGCTGCGGGGCAGATTGCCGTTTCTCTTTTTTGGAGGAGAGTGTTCCTTTCCTCAAGGGGTATTAATTTTTCAATACAAATTCAGCAAGGGCCATCAGGGAAAAGTGGTCTGGAACCATCACCACCAGCAGCAAAGTTTATACACTGGTGACTAAGGAATGGGGCTCAGAAGAGTTAACGCACCAGTCCCACTGCAGCTCTCCCTGCAATCGGCCCAAATTCAGGCCAAAAATCAGACAACTTGGAACAGACTGCAGTCGCTGCTATCCAGGGCTGGGAGCGTTATTTCCCAATAACCCTGGAGCACGTAAGCAGGTCACACACTATGAGGTACTACAGGAACTGCAAGTATGAAATGCTCCTACAGAGAGCACAGCTGAATTCAGCCCAGTTGCCCGGGAACACGCGCAGTGTTTCCCACCAGACGAGTATGCCTGTTCCTGTCAACTTGGTTTCTGAAAAAGGGGCACTTGGATGGTGCTGCTTCTGTAGAGCTCTCAGGAAATGAACGAAATTCCACTCTGAGCCCCTTTCAGATAACCCCTGAGGTCAGGGTTACTAAGCGACGGAAATATTAGCACGGATTTTTGCATGGCATTCCCCCCCACAGCGGCCAAAAACACTTACGCTGATTTGCACCTGTCTGACAATTTTTACCCCATTTAACAGCAACATCCACCAGGCTTTGACTCCAAGCCTCATCTGCTTCTGTCTAACAGGACAGCAGATTGTTTTCGTGGCAAAAGATTAGCTCCAGTTAGCACAGCTCCGTTACGCTGTCTTCGTGAGAAACTGCAGCAGGACTTGGAATGAGCTCCACTTCCCTTCCCACCTCTGCGGCTGCAGGGGAAGGGGGGAAGGTTGAAACGAGCCCCACCACATTTCAGAGAGCTGGGAGGGGAAGCAGGCTGGGCATTCTCACCTCACTACCTTGAATTCTCATTCCTTTCACGCCAACCAAGCCAGTGAAGCAAATACTCCGAGGATTACTCCTTTTGTGCCCATGCTTTCAAACACAACTTTGTAATCTCTCCGAGTTCCCCGCGTCCCCAGTGAAAACTGAGCAGCCAGTTGATTTTGTAACCCACATGGTAAAAGCTTAACTAGCACTTGGCCAAAACCACCTCCCCAGCACAACTGTGGGGAGGGGAACACGCCAGGGACAGCTTTTGGGGTCGCAGTATGGCTCTGAATCATCGATTCCTGTTGAGCTGGCTAGGCCAGATGCAGACACAGCAGAGAGGCTTTAGCAAACTAATGATTAATTTTCTCCTGGATTTTGACTAATTATTCCTGCCTTGAACTGCTCTTTAGCAGGTCATTAAACTACTGCTAGTCCTTAGAATTCTTTCAGAGAGAAAAACAGTGAATGGGGTAATGCAGGCAGCTAAACACATATTTGGTTTTAATATAGTAATTTAGAAGAGAAAGAAGTTAGGGAATCAGAAGCCAAAAGACTCTTCAGTGCTTTTTCAGCTTAAAGCTAAAATAAGCTGAACAGAAATAAATTGAAATGCAACTAAAGCTTAAGTGAATGTAAATGTAACCATAGCCTGTATTAAAATTAGTATTAAAACGTAACATGACCACTTCTATTTAAAAAAGAAATCACAAGGGAAATCAGAGACTACAGTTCTCACAGTAAAATTACCATTCCTGTGCACAAAGCACTGTCTCTTCCTGTATTTCATGATGTCTCCCACAATTTCACAACCCATACAAAACCCAAGGCATTTCAACAGGACTTACTCCAAAAGCTGCTACTCTGCCATGTTGCACTCAGGAGTTACACAGTATCAGAACCTTTATCTTCTGCCTCAGCCAGGGCAAGAAGTAGGTTTTGCTACATCCATTATGTTAACTGGAAACACTTCGGTGTGTCCAGCATGAGAAAAGACAGCCTGGTCTTGAAAAGACAGAGCCCCTTCCCTGGCAGCTGCATACAGACAACAGCAGCAAGCTGTCAAGGCTTTGAGTCTAACAGGCTGCTTTCAACAGTTTGCTGCCACGCTTAAAAACCCAGAAATGGAGAATTCTTTGTTGGTTTTTGGACTTGCTCTACCTTGCCAAAAATTAATAAGGCTATCACAAGCTGAGCTGGCCCAGACCAAGCACAAGCAGTCATGTTTCAAGTCCTGGCAGTCCTCGCTGTGCTATGGCAGCAGGTCCTGACCAAGATACCCCATGGCTTTTTAATGTACTGCGCTGCCTCAGGACTTACCAGCCCTTTGGGGCATATTACAGCAATACTGGGAAGGCACACCATGATTCAGACCAGCTTCTTGCCTAGTGTGCAGGCCACCACTTTGTGAAAGAAGTGCCCAATTTCTAGCATGCACTGTAACCTAGTTTGAAACACTTCTAGGATGAGGGCTCCAAGCGTGTATGGGATGAATCTTATTATCTACACCACCCACTCTAGAGTCCATACAAACCCTAGCACATGCCTGCACTTCGACATCAGGTTAGAATTTGGCTTTAAGTAGCCTACCAGGACTATTTTCCAAGGCCAGAGGGGAAAAAACCCAAACAGGTAGCCCCTGCTGTCAACCAAGCACAAGCAGAAAGCATTGCTCACAGCAGCACTACAGGAAGCTACATCCTCAGCCCCTGAATCCACCCAAGCTCACATACCACTGGAGTGCAGTTCTACCCAGATTTAATCTTCTGGGATAAAGAGACAGTTAAAGCAAATCTAGGGTGAAGAGAAAAGTGGTGTTTCTGCCTCGTTGGTCTTTAGGGTACCAAGATGACCTGGAAGTTCCCCATTTGGTTTCTATACTTCATCTGCCCGCTGTAAATTCAGCTAGAAAATTAAAAGAAATAGTTAAGGGTTAAGATCAGAAGCTGTAAGTGTCAGAGTTCAGCTTTTAAGAGAGAAGACTGCTGTTGGAAATCAGAGCCACAACCAGAGAGAAGCTGGAAGGGCTCTGCTGTAAGCACTACAAGGATAGTGATGCCAGTAAGCTCCTCACCCACAAGTTCAGAAAAGACAAGCAGAAATAAAAATGCAAAATACCAAAACAGTGCTGCGAGGAAGAGAGGTTATAAAGCTGATTTCCTGTAGCTTTATGGTTGATTATCCTGCCTCTAAGAAGGTACAGGCTCCCACCAAAGGTTTTATTTTAAGAAAGAGAGCAATATTCCATCAGAGAACACAGCTGAGCTGCTGGTACAGCTTTCCCCTTGGGAGGACACTATGTGGGTCTCTCTCCCCTTTCTGCCCATAAATTTTCCTTTAAGTTCACAGAAACTCAGTATCTTTTAAGAACCCAGACCTCTGTCATGTTTGATTGAAAACTTGTCCATAAGTTCAACAGCTCACTTGCGGGAGAGGCTGGAGAACAGAGAAGAAGCTACTTGAACATAGAGGAAAGGTCAAGCTAAACATATATTAAAGACTAGAAAGAAACCAGAAGGACAAAACAGGTTTCCCTAGCCTCTATGTAACCAGTGGATTTTCTGTCTCAACTGAATTCATGAGAAATAGTTTGTCATTTCAACTGTGTGAAAAGACAGAAGGACAAGAAAGAAGGAAAAAGGATTCTAAGCCCTCAAACAGCAGCAACAGGGGACACATGGGGAATGCCTATACAAGATCAATAGCACGGCCAGAACCACCAGCTATGCTACAAAGGCAAGAGTTCTCGGATTCCAAAGGATCAAAACCAGCTTCTGATTCCCTTCAGGAAAAATAGAGGAAGAAAACAGAAGCTGAGAGAAAACACTGAAACACAAAGTGCAGTTCTGGAAGATGATCAACAAGCCTTCAACGTGCAGAAAAGGGACGAAAATCGTTGCACAGCTGCAACTCACACCACACAAACAGCTGCTGAAAAAGCTGGTGAGGAATAAGCAGCACTGCACACACGGAGAGAATACCCCAAGATAACCAAATTTTGGAGGAAAACCACAAAGGAGTGATAACTAATTACGCTATTCACTAACCTCAACAGATTACACTTCCAGTGAGATTACATACCAGGGAAAGCCCACAAGTAAATAAAAGGAAGAAAAAAGCCACTTTCACATTTTCAGCTTTTTCTTTAGGACAGATTGCCCCATGGCAGCCATGTGGCTAGGGGAAGAAGCAAACTAGCAAAAATCCTCACTGTGAAAAACATGATAAAGCCTCACATTCAGCACAGGTTCAGAAAAGGGTAACATTTGGGGAGTTTAAAACAAGCTGACCAGTTTGCACACCACAGAGGGCAGCAGTTAAGGACAAAGCTTGTCTACAAGGTGTGGAAATAGTCTGTAAAATAAAAATGCTTTAATTGGATTATTAAGGTGTCTCCACTGTTTTTACACACAAAAGCCTGAAATCAGTTGGATAACACAAGACTCATCAACTGAGAAGCTAAGCAGAGCTCAGAGGAGTAGGAAGGCATTCAGCCAACCTTTGGAATGAGAAAATCCCAAGGTCTAAACCAGTTTCCTTCAACTAACTTCTCTAGACAAGTGGGAAAAACAAAAGAAAATGTAAAAAAGTGTGTTTCAGAAAAAGACAAGCCTGTACAAAGACATTTTGCTTTAGAAGTTCATCAGGTTGGGTTTTTTGGTGTTTTTTGTTTTCTGTTTTTTTTTTTTAATTTGAGAGTGCTAATAACAAATCTGACTATATTAAGCTCTCAGACAACAAAAAGGGAAAAAACCAAGCATGTCCTGTCATCACTTCTGCGCCCCAAACAGCTAGGAACTGGCCCAAACTACTAATTGTCTCTCCTAAGAACAAAGCTGGGAACTGCTGTGCAAATTTCACAGGTAGAGCTGAAGCCTTTCTTTCCTCAGGGACTTAGGCCTAAGGAGCTGCTGGTGGACTGTTACTTCTAGCAGATGCAGCTCCAGTTTGTGTGACACTGCTCCTGCTGAAACTCCCCCTGAAAACCTCAAGTTTAATATATACTGAATCAGGGACGAAGGCATCATAGTTTGAAAGTCTGCCAGCCACCATAGTCTCCATTCCCTTGCACAGCTACTGTTCCCTGCCTGCCCCTATTTGCAGTTTTCCTAACAAAGCCAAACGCTTTGAGATCCAGAATGGTAACATAAAGCAGTGTTTAAAGAAAAAAAAAAAAAAAGTTTTCAGAAAAAAAAAAAAAACAAAACACCAACGTAGGGAAGGCAATTAAAGAGCTGCAGAGGTGCTGGTGTTGCCATGGCGATCTGGCAGGCGGGAGGCATGCTCAGGTCTCCTGCAAAGCGTGCCGTCATCCTGCAGCACTAAATCTTCATTAACGTGAGGGCTAAGGCTGTTCTGCCTGTGCAGCAATGCCTGTACCGAGCGGCGCTTCCGCAGCGCTCCCGGATGATGTCAGAGAAAGGAGATGAAGGCTTGCTGCATGGAACAAACAGCAGGCGCCCCTGCCATTTGGAGACACAAAGCTCTTTTTTCATCCTCCCAGCAGTCTAAAAAAAGGACATGTGCCCTAGGAACAGACTATTTTCTAAACAGAACGGATGGTTATTTCTGCAGCTCTCAGATGACCGTGTTGAGAAGGATACCAGCACTGCTTCTCCTAGACAAGGCACTGACAGCCCTTGGCTTCTGTTGGCAAGATGGTTTCAGACTGAATTCACAGAATCTAAACCTGTAACTACAAAAGGACTTTCTAAACACTCATGGAAGCTCTTTTTGCCCCAACACGGATGGTGTTTCCCCAATGTGCCCCAAAGAAGGGGTGAGAATAATGATCACTTGGCTTTGTAGTCCTTATCCAGGAGTACAAACTCAAAGGAAAAAGTGTTGTATCTGGAGTTACAAATGGTGACTGCTCGCTTTTGCTCTCAAGTGAGATTCCCAAGTCCAGAAATAAACAGAGTCCTCTTGCTGCTGCTCTTTCACCCTACTGTTTACTCTGGGTTCAAACCCTGGCCATTGGTCCCCTCTAACTGCATGCTTGAAAATGGGAGAAGCTAAGCAGGGCCAGAGCATATTGAACAGAAATACTGATTTATTGCAACAGCACCAAGACACCTAAAATGAGAGAATGAAATAAGCCGTGGAAGCTGATAGAAGTCCAACCCACTCGCTGTAAGATCATGGAATGCCAAATGCCACCAGAGGTGCAAGTCCTCTTTTCCCAAGGATACGAGTCCTGAGAACACCAAGGAGAGGATCTTCACGTATTTCTAATCTGACTAAGTGATGCCCTGGAGGAAGTGATGCGAGTTAGCCAGATTCCCATCACACTCCCTTTTTGAAAGTCTAAAATCAGCATCTTTGATAAGAACGAATTCGATAGCAACACCTTCCAGAGATCCAAGTCAAACTTGCTCTTCCGTAAGCAAATCCCTATCAGGCAGCCCGGCATTCTCAGTGCTCTCTGAACTCCTCACAAGCTTCCCTGTTTGAGTACTGAAGATCTCGACCTGCAGCCCACAGCCGCGCTGCCTTTGTGCCGCCCTGGATTAAAAACATACTGCAACCTGTTGGAAACACAGGCTGACAGCCAAGAGCAACCGGGTCACACCGGGCTCGGCGAAACCCAGGCGCTAGTAAGGGCAGGCGGTGATTAGGGTGGGCTTTAGCAGCCACCGCTGCCTGATCAGAAGAGGAGCGAATCGTTCAGAGCAATTATCACCAAAAGCGCAGGTGTTGCCGCCCCACCCCGGCTTACTGCAACTTCAATGCAGCCTTTTGCAAAGCTTAACAACGGCTCAACTGGAAAAGCAAGTTGCTGCACCACTGGGTTCGCATGATGAGGCAGAGCTGAGCAGTCCAAACCATAGCGCTTCGTGCATCCAGCAGCCTCCTGTTTATTGACCAAGAGGGCTGACATCAGATACCTGCCCTTTCTTGCACAACAGCATCAAGACAGTTGAATATGCACCTGAAAAATACCCTTTCGGTGACTTCATCCTTCCCATTAATTCAAGCCACAGTTCTCGCTCTCAAGAACCAGATGCAGGTCAGTATCTCATGAAGAGGAGTCACTTTCAGCCTGGATTTGTCACCTCTGACAACCAACCTTTGTTTAGCAATGGGAAGAGATTTCACCCATGGTGCCAAAAACTGCAGCATGGGAGGACTTCAACCAGTCCAGCAGGTATGCATACCCCAACAAGTGACAACTGATATCCATAGCTACTTCTCCTCTCCACCCTCGTAGGGCTGGCAAAAAGCTGGCAAGTTAATGATTTGGATGTACAGTTTAACTATGTGGACATGACCAAAAAAAAAAAAAAAAAAAAAGAAAAAAAAAAACACACAACAGGTTTTTGCCTTTTTATGGGATGATGTAAGGCATTTCCAGAAATAACAGTCCTATAATGCACCACACCTCTGCCCCACCAAGAAAACACATTGCTGAATCTGTAAGACACCTACCCCTGACAGGCCTGGCCTCTTTATTTTTCACAGTCCCTGTTCAGCAAACCTGGGCAAAACATGTTCAGGGAATAGCTTTTTTCATTTTTTTTCCCACTTCATCCACTTTCTTGCAACAGATTCATAAAACTAAGTAAATGAGATTTCAGAAGGGGTTTATTGGATACACAACAATAGTTCTCCCAGAAGGAAAATAATCATCATTTCAAAGTCAAAACAGAAAGATTGATTAACTCAACCACTCTGTCTCCAAGACAGAGTAGTGGTCAAAACTCTGCAGACAGATCCCACTCCTTGCCCATATCAAAGAATAAAACCGCCCAAATTATCAGTGTGTCACTAGGTCACAAACTAAACGACTTCCACTACCACCTTCTCCCATGGCTGCACTCTTCACAAGACACTTGAAGAGCGATCCAGCCTCTCGGGAGCAAAAAAGGAAGAAAGAATGAGAAGTCACATAAGTAATCAACGACTGCTGCTCCTCGACAGCTTTAACGTGCTGCAGGGCTGCACATGCGTTGCTCTAAGAGCAGGACTGGTGCTGGGAGAGGCATGAAATCCACCAGAACCCATCAGTGCAAGGCTATGGATGGCGTTCTCCAGTCCTTCTGTAAAGCATATTGCAAATGCCAACACACAACAGGGGACAGCGATGAAAAGCAGCAGCCTCTTCAGATGTGCACACATGGCTCCATCGCGCCCATCCTCATTAACAAGCGCAGGAGGAGGAGATGCAGACAACCTGCCCTTGTGTAGGTATGTCCTGAGCACGGAGCCCGGGACCAACACCACGCACGGCTCTTCTGGGGCCAGAGAAAGCAGCAAAGCCGTTTTCTCCCGTGTTTTCAAACCAAAGCCCCACAAGCACTCCAAGCCAGCTTTGCAATCGCGCATATATCACTGCCACGCACTGCCAGTGAGGGACGGTTTCCAGCGCACTTTTCCGTTACGTGTGAGCTCCCACGGCAGGCACGGTAGCCCCCGGGGAGGGGCACGGCAGCTCCCATAGGGGAGCAGCTCCCACGGGAGGCACGGCAGCCTCCCTCCACCAAAGGGGAGAGCACGGGAGCCCCCCACGGAGAAGCGGCTCGCACGGGAGGCATAACAGACCCCCACACCCCCCCATCCCACGGAGGACGGCACAGCAGCTCCCACGGGGGAGGGCACGGCTGTCCCCTGCGCTATCCCGTCCGGAGCTCGCCGCCCTGCGGGGAGCCCCCGGGGAGTCCCTACTTGGCTGACGGAGCCCCCGCCCCATTCCACATCCCGGCTGGCAGGTGAGCCGGGCTCCGGGTGGGGGAGTCCCGCTCCTCACAAAGCGGCGGCGGCCCCGTGGGGCCGTCCCCACGCCTTGACACCCCAACGGTCCCCCATCCCCAACACCGACGCGGGTCTTCTTCCCCCGACCCGACCGGGGGAAGAAGGAGAAGACGCTGGCGCCGGCCCGACCGCGGCTGAATCGACGCCGGGAGCGAGGCCAGTTCGCTCCCAGCAAGGGGCGGCTCCAGGCAGCCCCTCAGACCCCCGCGCACCGCCTCAACCCCACAGGCTCCTCCGTCGCCCCACCGTCACTCACCGGCCGCGGGCTCGGCCCGGCTGAGCACGGTCAGCACCAGGCCGAGGACTGCGGCGAGCGCTGGCCCCGCTCCGCGGGCCATGGCCACGGCCGCTCCCGCCGCCGCCACTGGCACGACGCGAGGCAAGGCGGAAGGATCTGCCAGCCGCCGATGGCGCCTACGGCCGCTCCGCGCGGAGGGACACGATGAGACGCGCCGCCCCCGCTTCCTCCGCCGCGCCGCGCCGCGCCGCTCGCCCCGCCCTGCCCCGCCGCGATGCCGCCAGGGGGCGCCCGCCGGGGCGCGGCGGGGCGGGGCGGGGCCGGGAGGGTACCGCGGGGGTGGGAGCGGGGCCGGGGGCGGGGGCTGGCGATGATGGAAGCGGGATTGGGGAGGGGTGGCGGCGGGAATGAGATGGATGGTGGTGGGCAGTGGGAATGGGGAGTAGATGGCAACAGGAATGGAGGGATCGAGGACGAGGGAAGCAGGACACACTGTCATGCCCCAGCGGAGTGGCGGCAGCGGTGGCAGGTGCCTGCGGGCAAGAGCAACAGGGTACTCCACATGCCATGGCGGCTGAGGCGCTGCCCTGTTCTCTGCTCAAACATGGGGTGCACGCACAGATGTGGGGTGCAGGCAGCTGTAGAGCAGGGGTGATTGCCCAAGGGCTTTGGGTTTCCCTTCCCGTTGGCACCTGCCAGTTGGCACGGTGGGAAGGGGAGCCTCTGGAGCAGGCAAACCAGCTCACTGCCCCACGGCTCAGCCCCACGGCCCAGCCCCAAGGCCACTCGTGCTGCAAAAGCCCAGGAGGAAACCTGCGTTCCTGTGGAAGAGGTCTCGCGAGGGCAACAGCTGAATTCAGCCTCAAGATCCCTCCCGGTCCTCAGCCATCATTTAAAGCGTTAAAAATCCTTCTGCCCTGGCTCCAGCTCCGCGGACTGAGAGCCCTTTGTGCGTGGTGCTGACACGGCAGACTGGCCGGTGAAGGCAGGATTGTGCCGGGTTCGGGGGAGCCAGGGGGCCATGAATAAACCTCACTGTTTTCCCCCTGTAATTCGTCAGATCCTGGAGCTCCTCCCAAGCTTGAAGCTGAATGGATGGTCGATGATTTTTCCAAGGTATACAGATACAACTTGGGTCATGAATTCCCCACTGTCCCCCACTGCTCTCAGAGCTTCCCATTGCCACCCCAAAATCTGTTCATGAGCAGAGGGATGGTGCCTCACAGCCACAATGGCTGTCCCATGGAGCAGCTCCCGACACACCTCCCCACAGTTCCTCACCTGCTGAGGTAGAGGCCAGACACCCATCACATCCAAAACCTTCCAGGTGTAAAATTAAGGGCAGCGGTGACCAACATTTCAGTCAAAACAACCATGAAGCCAAACTGGGAGTTGAGGAGGAGCAGACAGGAATGAGATTGGAACAGGGAACACTTGGGCATGGTCTCCTGAATGCAGCTAAGTCAGGAGGAATTCTGATGTTTCACCAAAAGGTGCCATTTTCAGCTCCCCTCAGTGCTGAACACTGCTCGTTACTCCTTGTGGTTGACCTCAAAGCAGCCATTCTTGCACTGTGTGCTTTTTGCTTGGCCTGAGCACCAGCTACTGACCTCAGCACAGGGACAGCATCAGTGGCCACCCCAGCACAGCTCTTGGAACCCACTGTGAGGGCAACCAGCTCCACCTAACAAATGAGACTTAGCAGTGGAATCTACCTTGGATGAGGGAAGGTGTCACTTTACTCCTATGGGTTTGGGGAACCTGCTGATTGCCTCCCATCTCTCCACACTGACCCTGCTCTCAGTGCTGCCTGCACAGGAAAACATCCCACAGCAGCTCCATCAGACAGAGAGAAGGGCCAGCAGCAGGTCCTCTACATGATAGAGGCTGGATCTGGATGAGCAGTATGGGTTTTGCTTTGGAGCTGGATAGGAGAGGATCAGATTGCTCGTGGCTGCCCTAGTCAGGCAGGTTTGCCTGTGCCAGGAGGGAACAGGCAGGGTAGAGGTGGAAGGGGACAGGGCAGGCACCCCACTGTGTCCCCATGCCAAAACTCCTTAGTGAGCTCCCCAGCATCCTTGCGGGTCTGTCATCAAACAATAAGCTCTTTGCAGGGGCGTTAAAAGCACGACTTCATTTTGTGCACTTTGTTGCAGTCCCATTAACACCACCATGTGCAAACTGCCAAAGATTTGCCACAGACCTCCTGCTGGCAGCAGAGACCTGACTCTCCAGCCCTACTGCAGATCATCTCAGTCCTACCCAGGGATAACTGGAGACCAGCACTGGAACTGGAGAACTCTGGCAAGATTCCTCCATGGTTTCCATCTGTTTTCCACTGTGTGTGCCTTGCCCCATTTTGCCCATGGACCTTCTCACCCAGGTGCAGAAGCTGAGCCCAGCTTGCCTAGAGCAGCTAGGGCAGGTGGCTAGGGGAGGTGGGCGTAGTAGTGAGGGGAAGTGGGCAGGGTGGTGGGCACAGTGGCGAGGGAGGATGGGCAGGGTAGCAGGCAGAGTGCTGGTGCCTGGCAGAGAACTGGATGCAATGCCAGCTGAGGGATTAGGTGAGCTGAACAGACTCCATATCCGCAGAGTCTTAGTTAAACGGCCCCAGCAATTAGGGAAATCCTGGCACTTTGGCACACAAAGGCAGAGGGATCAAGCCCTCTCTGCCGCTCCAGTTAGGAGTCTCACCCCTGTCCTGGTTTAGCCTGGGATAGAGCTAATTTTTTCTTTCCTTTTTTTTTTTTTTTTTTTTTTTTTTCTCTTAGTAGCTCATTTTCCAGTAACTAGAACAGTGCTGTGTTTTGGGTTTGGTATGAGACAAGTGCTGATAATATACTGATGTTTTTTTGGTGTTGCTAAGGAATCAAGGACTTTTCTGTTTCCCATGCTCTGCTAATGAAGTGCACAGAAGCTGGAGGGGAGCATGGCCAGGACAATTGTCCTGAACTAGCCAAAAAGATATTCCATAACCTAGGACATCATGCACCACATATAAACTGGGGGAAAGGGTGGATCCCTGCTCAGGCAGCAGTCAGGGGATGGTGAGCAACTGCATTGTGCATCGCTTGTCTTTTCTTGGGCTTTATTTCTCCATTTATTTTATTTTATTTTATTTTATTTATTTTATATTTTATTTTATTTTACTTTATTTGTATTTATTTTATTTTATTATTATTGTATCTTTTTAATTCATTTTCATTACAACCATTGTTATTATCATCATATTTTTATTACAGTTTGGTTATCAAACTGTTTTTATCTCAACCCGTGAGTTGTCTTCATTCCAGTTCCCCTCCCCATCCCACTGGGAGCAGGGAGGAGCAAGCAAGCGGCTGTGTGGTGTTTTGTTGCTGCCTAGAGTTAAACCACAACCCTGCAATGACTTCGGTTGCCTGCTCCATAAAGCACTCATTTTGATCTCAGCGTGTGCAGACCACCCCCCAGCCTCAGCGCTCTTCAGGTTTCCTGCCTCTCTGCTTCAAAGCCAGCGCCATGTGCCAGTCCTTGGGCGAGTGGAGGTGCTGGGAATGTCATCAGTGGTGTCAGGGTCCAGATGCCCGCATTCAGCAGGGTCCCCCCAGGTGATGCTGAGTGGCTGAGCTCTGCAGATGATGTAAGCTGGCAGTGAAATGGAGAGAAGACCACCCACCCCCTGCCTGGGCTCATGATGCTCAAGGGGGGAAGCCCATGAGGACAGGACCTCCCCACATCCCATGGGCTTCATCACTCTGCAGCCAGGGGGATGCTGCCAGGCAGAGATGTGCCTAGGGGCTCTGTTCTGCTCTCCTAGGTCTCCTTGCAGAAGGCAGAATGTATTTCAGCACTCTGAGGTGATTTCTATGTGTCTGTACATGGCTAGTGATCAGCATAGACTTCTCTGCCCCTCACTTTGGAGGAAGCTCTGGTTTCACCAGCTTTGCTCTCAGAATGAATTGTGTTTTCTCTCAGTAACCTCTCAGTGACACGCTGGTGGCTCAGGCATTCAGACCTCAGCTCGGCCCACACCCAAACCCCTGCCTTACATCCCAGCATTTCACACATCCCGATTATGGTTGCCTCATCTTCATTTTTACCTGCTCCTGCTCTGGGGGAGCTTAAGATGAGTTTGAGTTACACATCCCAGCTTTCTCTTTTGGGAACAAGAGAGCTGGAAACCCCTTAAAATGAAAGCTGAGGGAATTTGCTAGTAACAAGATGTCAGCAGCCAAGAGGTTTGTGAAAAGCAGGAGGCAGAGAGGCTTCCAACAAAATCCTTGATGCTGGCAGCGTTATGCTTGTGCTGCAAATAGCTCGTCCTGTGGCTCATCTGCTAGCTCTTGACATTCACAAGACTTGGCTTACACTGTGATTACCTTACCTGCCAGCTAGGCTTGTCTGAAAAAGCAGCAGAGAAGTGCAAAGGCATTCCTACACCAGGCCCTGCAGGAATGCGCTGGGCAGCCTGAGCTGCGGCCCCGCTTAATCGCCCCGGGAATTCGTGCCCTCTGCCCTCCCTGCTGCTGCCCTTGCTCTCACCAGCCCCAGGAGTATTTATATTGCAGACAGAGCTGTGTAGCTTTTACCAAAGTTGGTCTGGCGTACAGGGCGGCTCCTGAAATGCTCCTGGCTCTGGGCATGGAATAGGCCAAGAATTAGACCAGGTAGAAGAAAGAAATTGATTATGCCGAGGGTGATGAAACACTGGCACAGGTTGCCCAGCAGGGTGGTAGATGCCCCATCCCTGGAAACATCCCAGGTCAGGTTGGACAGGGCTCTGAGCAACCTGCTCTAAGTGAAGATGTCCCTGCTCACTGCAGGGGGGGTGGACTAGATATGCTTTAAAGGTCCCTTCCAACCCAACCCAGTTTGTGATTCAGCGATTTGCAGTCGTCCCCTCCAGGTAGCCGCTGGTGCTTCATGCAGGTACTCCTGCGGCTCTCCAGCTGCTTGCTCAGATCCATCCTCTGGCTGCCTCTTTTGGCAGCCTGGGAGGGGCTGCACAGATGGGAGCCTGCAGCTCTCCCTCCTGGCCAGCAACTGCTAGAGAGCTGCTCCTCTCCCAGTACACGGACGGCTCATGCAAGCCACTCCTTCAGGCACCTCTCACTATGGGCTGGCCCCTGGGGCATGGTCCTCATGACCTGTGGTCCCCGTGCAGGCAGGGGCATGGGAAAACAAAACAGAGGCTTCTTCCTACTGCTGTGGGACCCGGAGCTCGGCTTCAGTCCCTTCTGGCATGGTGTGGGAGTGTCTTGCTGCCCCATACAACCAACCCTAAGTCCGTGGTGAGCTGCAGGTCACCCAAGTTCCTCCTCACCTTGACATTGATCTTCTCTCCCTAGGTGGATGCTGGGGCAAGATGCCATCACAGCTGCAGAGGGGCTTGTGGCCATGCATGGGGGCATGCAGCCCTGGGAAAGGTCCTGGGGAGCCACCCACAGCCTAGATTCTGTGGGATCCAGCACCACAGGGCCGAAGCAGACACATTTAATTCTTCTCTATGCAAATTCTCTGTCTGCTGCCATTTTCAGCCAGTGGTGAGGGTGCACTTTCCCCTTCAGGTGTTGTGCCACGATGAGCTGGGGGTAATCTGTTTCCAGGGAGCAGGGGCAGCATGCCAGGGGAATGGAGCATGCTGGGGAGCACTCACAGGCCTGGGGGGACGCTGGTGAGATGTTGGGGGAAGGAAAAGCAAAACCAGAAACATGTCAGAGGAAACAGATTTATCATCTCTCTGTGGAGCAGCAGGGCTCAGGCATGAGGGGGTTTCAGAGCCATGATCCAAAATCATGCTGGGCTCCTCCATGCAGCTGTCAGCCCAGAGAAAGTCCCATGGTGGGGCCTGGCAGCCCTGCTGGGGCGTGCAGGGGAAGTGGGGACTCCCCCACTTCTCCTTTGTCCCCTCTGGCAGGTTTGAGAGCTCAGGTGTGACTGCAGCCAGCTGGGAGCACCCATGTGAGGTGCTGCTAGGCTCAGTGCTGCGGGCACAGCCCCTGGCAAACCCCAGGACAGCCCTGTATCTGCAGGGGACCCAAGGAGTGCCCAAGCAAGAGAAGAGGGACAGGCTGGGGAAGTGAGGTGGCATGACTGCCACAGGGCTAGCAAAGCCATGAAGGGGAGCAGCTGTGTCAGAGGCTGTCCAGGAAGGACAGGCAGAGCTCTGTCCTCTGTCAAGGCAAAGCATCTGCAGCAGAGAAGTCATACAGCACATCTCCCCAGTGCTGGCTGCAGGGGTTCAGGAGCAGTTTAGCCTCCAGGGACCCCCAAAAGGCTTAGGTCAGGGGGAGCTGACAGGGATGGAGTGAGGAGCCTGTCAGGGGCTGGGTGGGTGCCTCTCATTGCTGCCCTGGGGTTTGCCAAGTGCCAGAGCTGGGGACCAGCCCAGCTGTGTCTCACCTGGGATGGGAGGTGGAATAGGAGGGCTTGGGAGTTTTCTGGGACAGGACATGGAGCTGACTCAGGCCCATGTAGGAGGGCAGGTCCCGGCAGTCAGCTGCCTGTGGCCAAGGGCCAAGCCCAGCACCCTGTCATCTGAAGAGCCTTCATCTTCAAGCAGCAGAAAATGGACATCCTCCTTTCCAAAATGTTACTGTCTCATCAACAGAGCAGAGTAAGGTGTGAGGAGAAGGGGAGGAAGGTGACATCCTGAGCCCTTCTCCGTGGGCCCAGTGGGACTGAGGACTCACCAAAGGGACAAAGCTGCAGTTGGCTCCACGGCAGACCCCACCGAGGGAGGACGAGGACCAGGGTGCTCAAAGGATGAACTCCAAGCCCTGCCACCCTTGCCATTGCTGCCCAGGCAGTTGTCTGGTTTCGAGTGCCCTGGGCAGGCACTTGCCTTCCTGCAGGGATGCTGGCACAGCCCTCTACACTGTTCCCCCCATGGCAAAGAAGCTGCCAGAAATCACACAGGGACAAACTGCCCAGGGATCCCAGGGGGAAAGATGCTGAAAGTGGCTTTCTCTGAAAAGCTGCCCAAAAGCTGGGTCTGCAAGTGCAGGGGTCTGATTCAAAGCAGGGGAAGCAGCTGGTGCCCAAATAAACACAGACAGACATCAAAGTCCTGCAGTGGCTGAATGGCTGCTTCCATGAGCAGTGACAGTGCATAGTACAGCCACAGCCTGAGCCAGGTGAGACCTGGTTTATACCCAACATGGTGGCCAGTGCCCGCTGCCAGCCCTTGCCACCCTGCCGCACTCCTCCTTGCCAGGGTGCCATGCCCCACCCATAGCAGGTTTGGCAGCGTCCAGGAACCAGCTCTGCCTGTCTGCTCTTGCTGCTTCACTCTTCAAACGCTGGGAAAAACCCTGCCACCCAGCACTGGCATGCCCAGCAGTGCATGCCACCCACCTGCCCTGTGATGAGCCAGGCTGGGCACAGCCACACACTGTCCCTTCAGCAGGCACCATCCCCAACAGCAGCCCTGGCCCTGTGACAGAAGGACACTGAGGGGTGCCCATTCCTGAGGAGCAGTGGCAGCAGCAAGCACAGCCAAAAGTGACATCTTTTCTGACCCCCGTTGTGATGAGGTTTGTCACCTCTGTGCTCCTTTGTCAATCTGAGCAGCTCCTGGGTCAATCTGAGCAGCTCCTGGGGCATCTCCTGCCATCCTCTTTTCTTCTGCACCCTGATACTCTCTGCCCACACCCTGTGCCAATGGTTTCCCACCACTCATGGGCATGGCCAGGGGGCCAGGGAGAGTCCAGCTCTGCCCCCTAAACCACCCAGCACAGGGTGTTTCAGAGGTGCCAGGACTTTCTGCTGCTCCAAAATCCTGCTTCCACCTCTGCTCTGAATGCAACTGGTGTGGGTTGAAACCTCTTGGCCGCCAACAGATCGAGGGGAAAAGGTGCAGGAACCGTGAGGATGGCTGGTAGGAGAACACAGCGGACAAAGGCTGCTGCGGAGCCTCTGGAGGCGGCGGGGCAGCTCAGAAATCGAAATGAGATGGGCGTTGGGTAGGAGCTCTCTTGGGCAAACGCTCCAGAAACGTTAGCGTCCAGCTCCGTTGCAGCACCCCCGGCATGAGGTCAGGCGGCACTAGGTCCGGGAGCCCTGGCAGGTTCATGGGGAGGCAGCCCAGGCCCGGAGAGGCTGTCAGTCTTCACGGAGCCAGGGCTTGCAGCGAGACAGGGGTGCCCTCAGGAGGAACCCCCTTTTCTCGCCAGCCCTGGGCACGGCTCCGTGACGTACAGCAGCTCCGCGCAGCCACCGCCACCTGCAGGCGGCGGCCCCGTGGCCAGCAGCGAGCGCACGGCCCCGCGGCCACCGAACTCACCGCGACCCGGCCGCTCCGGCCACCCACACGCAGCAGCGCTGCCGCCGCGGCGCGGAGCCCAGGAGCGCTTGCCCAGCCTTGAGCAAACTGCTAGCTGTCGCACGGAGGAATCATCCACGGCTTCTCCTCCCCTCTGTCTCATGCCTGGCTGCTCAGGAGGGGCAGAGAACCCCCAGGGAAACAACCCCCTGCCTGCACCTTTCGCGCAGAGCGCCAGTGCCACCTCTGCCCTGTGCCAGGGAGCAGAAGGGGCTCTGCATGTGGAAGAGGAGCTGCTCATGAAGGGCTCGCTGGAGCCCCACGCTGACCTGCTGCACCTTCCTCTAGGCGCTGCTAGCAGCGTTTTCAGCTCTCTGCCCTTAATACTCCCACACACCATGAGGGGACCTCCTACCCCGCTCCCACTTTGTTCTGCTTCACACGTATGCAGCGCTGCTGTAAGTGTTCCCCTCAAAGACCTGCCCATGCACCTAGAGAGCTCTGCCCGTGCCAAAGCTTGCCTGCCTACGTCCAAGAGGCAGGGGAAAGAGACTCCTGCTATAGCCACAGTGTAGCTTTTCTGCCAGGAAATGGTCGAGATCATGTATTTCAACTAGTTCTGCATCCAAAAAGAAGCCCTTATCCCAGCTGGCATCAGCCATGGGGCCTTTACCCTCTTGTGCTCCTGAGAGGAAAGAAAGCATTGTCTGAGGTGCCAGAAAGAATATACAGGAAACCACACTGCAAAGGGGACTTTTCAGAAGCATTTATTTCACTGCTGACACCGGGGCTGCAGGAGGCAACTGCTCACCAAGCCACCCTTCGCTGCAGAAAGGTCACTTCCCTCCATCACCACAATCCACCTATGGTCAGCACCTGCATTACACAGACCTACAGCACTGGGACATTCACCTGATAAAGAACACCACTTAAAAGGATTAAAAATGATGATGATGATGATAATAATAACAAAGCAATCTATGAAGTAACACTTGGAGGCATCATGCAGAAAACAGATTCTTTTTAGACTACATGGCAGGTCAGATCTGCTAGGCTTGTTGGTGGAGGAATGCTAACTGCTTCCCTGCCAGGCCTGGTGATCATTCCCATACAGGACAACAGCTCCCTGTTTCCCACCTAATTGCAGGAAATGCTTCCAGGTCACAGTTTATACTTCCTAAACTACACAAGATTATGTGCTTGTAAAAGGTGCTGGGGAGTCCTGAAACTTCCTTCTGTGACACTGCCTGCTTCCTACCAAGTGGCAGACAGACACTTGAGTGCAGTAAAGTGCCTGAGCTGTGGGGTTTCTTTTCTTTCCTTTTAAAATAAAAAGAAAACGTGACTGGTAAAATGTTATTCTTAGCACAGGTGGACCAAAGGGTAAAAAAAAAAAAAAAAAAACAAACCACAACTAAAAATCACATTAAACTGGAAATAGATAGATTGGCCCATAAGAAAGAAGTTATAGACTATTGCCCCACAATGAGTTTTCCTTCACCTACAGTTTCAGCTTCCCAAGTGAGGTAGGGAGAGGGTGACCACAAGAAAAAAAGGTGATGTTTCCTAAGGATTCCCTGTTCTGAAGTGATCCTTTGGAATCCTTCATGTTCTTTAAGGAAACACTGCCTTTTCTTCACAACAACATTCAGAGTTTTGGGGGTTTTTTTTTGGTTGTTTTGTGAGGGAACAAGGGAGGAAGAAAACAAGCATCCCAGAGACGAAACGCTGGCAGCTTTGACACAGTCATATAAAAAAAAAAAAAAAAAAAGGACATTGTGTATTGAATCTGCAGATAGAAGGAAAAAAAATATCTAAAGTGTTGACATAGTCTGCAGTGTGCCTGCTCCAACAGCACTGAATTACACCCCCTGTTCACATGGAAACAAACCCTCACACACAGCTGTAAGGAGAGGGAAAATGGACACTTATAAATCTGTAGTTTAATTTTGTAGGAATCAGTAACATAGAAGCCTCTCATTGCCCCTCCTAGTACTAGACAAGTATTTTAAGGCATAATTTAACATCCATCTCTTCCTAAAGTAATTTGAAGTGTAACAAGCCAAGATGTCAGACACAGAAAACTCAACGACAGCTACTCTGGCAGAGATGAAAGCTTTTATATGTACAGTGCAGTATTGGCCTTCAAACAGGGGAGTCCTGTCTTTAAAAAACAAGGAAGAAAAAGAACTGCAGACCCAGATTCTAAAAAAAGCAAACATTGCCAACACAAGGAATGTTCATTAGAGTCCAGTTCCCACTAGAGCTACTCAACAGGAGGACGTTTGAGGTGATGATGCTAAGCTGCACTGATTGACTGCTCCCAGAGCATGCCCCGGGGAGGGGGCAGAACCCTGCAGTACCCTAGTGCAAAGTGCCCCAGAGGAAAAGCCTGCAGTCAACAAGCCTTTACACCTATTGTCAGGCTTCAGGAAGAGGTGTAGCAGCCAGGTGTCACCTAACAATTTCAGGACTCTCTGGTGAAGGTGATGGTCCTGGGTGGATTCTAATGCACATCCCCTGTGAGCAGTGTCCTGCACACATACACCTGCCAGGCTACTGGCTTTCCCTCTTCGTGACTGCAGCTGCCTCACAGCCACCAGAACCTCACATAAACGATCAGCATGATGAAGAACACAGCCACGGCTGCCAGCTTGGCGTAGGTGGAACGCATGTTCAGGTACTTGGCATCCTGGCGGTACTTCTTGGACAGGCTGGACAGGTTGTTGGCCTTGGAATCGAGAGCTGCCAAAGGGAGAAAAAAAAATAAGAGAGAAGTTAGAATCATAGAATCAGTCAGGGTTGGAAGGGACCACAAGGATCATTCAGTTCCAACCCCCTGCCATGGGCAGGGACACCTCACACTACATCAGGCTGGCCAGAGCCTCATCCAGCCTGGCCTTAAACACCTCCAGGGATGGGACCTCAACCACCTCCCTGGACAACCCATTCCAGGCTCTCACCACTCTCATGGGGAAGAACTTCTTCCTCACTTCCAGCCTGAATCTCCCCACTTCCAGCTTTATTCCATTCCCCCTAGTCCTATCACTACCTGATATCCTAAAAAGTCCCTCCCCAGCTTTCTTGTTCATCAGTCTTAACCCAACCCGATGGTTCCCAAACGTGACATTAGCTGTACAAGTTTCTCCAGAGCAGCTGCAAGTGCAGCAGTTTCATGTGGCACTGCTCTAGTCCTCCTCCTACCGGGACGAGACCCACTCAGGCTGGTGAGATGCTGGTCTTGCCTAAAAGAAGCTCCAGTACTTGCCAGGTGTGTCAGGATGCAACTGATCCACTTGAAACACCTCCTGAGTACATGGGTTTTGTCAGAAGGCTTAGAATCACAGAACTGTTTTGGTTGGAAAGGATCTCAAAGATCATGCAGTTCCAACCCCCCTGCCATGGGCAGGGACACCTCACACTACAGCAGGTTGCTCACAGCCACATCCAGCCTGGCTGCAAAAACCTCCAGGGATGGAGCTTCCACCACCTCCCTGGGAAACCTCTTCCAGTCTCTCACCACCCTCATGGGGAAGAACTTCTTCCTAACATCCAATCTGAATCTACCCATTTCTAGTTTCACTCCATTCCCCCCAGTCCTATCCCTCCCTGACACCCTAAAAAGTCCCTCCCTCAGCTTTCCTGTAGGCCCTCATCAAATACTGGAAGGCCACAAGAAGGTCTCCTCAGAGCCTTCTCCTCTCCAGGCTGAACAGCCCCAACTCTTTCTAGGTATTAGCAAACCTTCCCCTCTGGTATGCTCTGCCCACCCAGCTGACTGATGGGTCAAGGAACCATACAGCAGATATTGGCCATTCCATGTACCTGAAAGTGCCTCTCCTCGTTGTAAGACTTCCTCAATGTTAGCCACCATGATCCTCTGCACGTCCTGCAGCTCTGTGTTGATGGAGCCCAGGTTCCTCCTCGCCCGACTATCAATGTAGAGCTTCTTGGTTTTCTGGATGTAGGTGTCTGGAAGAAGAGTGGGCAATCAGAGGGGATCTCACCTAAAAGAGAGCAGCCTGGCAGCTGAGGGAGTGGAAGCATTGCTGAGACAGCCAGCAGACTGCTTGCAAATGTTTACTGGAGCAAAGCCAAGAGATTCAAAGCAGGAAAGCTGAATCAAAGGGCATCTATCATTTCCCTACCAATTCTCTGCTCTCTTGCTCAAAACATCTATTTCTCTAGTCCCAAGAGGCTGAGTTTCAATTCTACAGGCCGAGCTGGAGAAGATCCCATGGCTGCTACTCCCCACCCTGCACCTTGCCAAGGACATTTCCTAATTAGCCACAAGCAGAGGGACCTCACCAAATTCAATGAAGGAATACGGCCTGGAGACTGTTGGCACCTTCTTGCCATGCTGCTCATCAAACTCTGAGTTCAAGTCTTCCAGATATGCAAAGGCCAGTTTTTTAGGGAATGCAGCTTCACACAGGACCAGGTAGCACACTCCTTTCTCAATGATGTAGCTAAAGGAACAGCAGAGAGAGGGTTAATCCATTTTGAACTGATCCTATCATACTTCACCCTGCATACCTTAATTCCTATGAGGCAATGAGAACTGGGTACAGGGCCTTCCAGTTTGCCATGTCTGGATCAGGTTTAAACCTTTCTACATAGTAATGGCTTCTTTTTTCTTTACCTAAAATAAACCTTCTTGGAGCCTCAAGACGCTATACCCATGCCAACAGTCCTGAACTTTGACTTCCCTAGAACAAAAGTTGGTCTGTAAGTATCATTAACTTACCAAAAGACCAGCACCAGAAGTTATAATTTTGGAGAAAATAAGTTAATGGGAGGCTGTCCTCCTGCAGTCAGAAGAAGGGATTACAGCAAAGTTGCTGCAGAGAAGGGGAACTGAGGCATACAAGTGGGAAACTCTGCTGTGAGATTAGAACACGCAGAAGAATTTGGACTTGGGGTGCTAAAAAGCCACCCAGTGAGAGCCATCTCCCATTTTCCATTGCAGAAGGCTGAGTATCCCCTACAGCCCTCACTGTCAGCCTGTTGGTGAGCTATCTCTATCCACATGTGACCTCAAAAGCAGCTGGCAAAAAAATATTGGTGCTAGATGGATTCTGGTGACTTCCCCCACAGGTTTGCCATGGGTAAGATTAACTGTGCTGCCAGCTCTTCAGCTATGGTGTTAGGAGTTCCAAAACCAGACTGGAACAGGAGCTGCTCTTGCTGTACAATGCTGTTTGGTTTGTTCAACAGCTGAGCACAGAGAGACACCCTCCTCTTCTCCTTCTCCCACCACCCCATCCCCATTGCAGCTGATCTGTATTTGTTGGCAGGGGTTTAGTGCTGACTGTGAGCTCCAGTGCCTCTGTCAGCACCAAGAACAGAGGCCTCTCATTATAATTCAGCTAAAAACCCTACTCAAGCAAGAGATAAGATAGAACCAATCTTCAGATTATTTAGGCTTTGCTACAACTACCTGCTGCTGCACATTCCCAGCTACATTTTGCTCCTTATTTAGCCAACAGAAAAATAAAGGCAAGAAGATTTCCACCAAACCCAAAATGGAGACAGCAGCTAGCCCTGCATGCACTTTGGAATGTTTATCTCCATTATCCAGGGTGGAATTGGAATGCTGCTTCCACGTTACCTTCCTTTGACTTTCTCCATAATGGCATTATGTAGCAGCCTAGTTTAGCATAAGGATTAAGAGGGTATTAAAGAACTGACCCAGCCATGCAGCCACAGTACAAAAATAAGTAGCTTATTTTTATTTTTTTTATAGCTGCATCAGGCTTACAAAAGAACTTCTCCCTTGCACTGCTTTTTCTCACCCAACAGGTCCAAGTGCTTTGAATTAGTCATCCTCAACTTGTTTCTGGGCTCAGGAGTATCCATGCCTCTTCCCCTTATATGGCCCATCAGCCTTCAAATAAAAACTGGTCCAGCCCAACCAGAAGCAAGAAACTCCAGCTGCTACAATCCATTCCACAGGCATGGTCTTTTCTGGAGACTGTCAAAACCCACCTGGATGCATTCCTGTGCAGACTATCCTAAGTGATCCTGCTCTGGCAGGGGGGTTGGACCTGATGATCTCGAGGTCCCTTCCAACCTCTGATATACTGTGAGACTGTGATGATCCCTGGAGCCCATGCTTGTACTCCTCTTTATGACCCCTTGGACTGCATCAGTGCAGAAGGCTAATCCTAAAGTACTCCAACTCCTCTGTTCTTTCCTTACCCATAGAGATCTGCTTGACAGCTTGGAGCTGCTACAAATCATCACCTGCAGCTTGTTCTATCCACTAGCACCAACAGCAAGGCTTGATTTTTGAAATAAACATAGCTTGTGTCAGATGGGAACTCTGACAGTATTCCCTGAGAGCTGAAGCAGCACTCTCCAGGTGAGAGTGTGTGAGGAACTTGCTCAGGCCAGCTCTCCCTGCTTGCAGCTCTTCAGCTGTATTCTCCACTCTTTCCCCCTGATGTGATATTAGTTGTCTTGGATTTAAAGTTCATCTGCCAGCACCACAGGAAGTACACACACCTCATTATGTCTCAGATTCAGACAATTTTTTTTCTACCCGAGTTCAGCACCAGGGCACAGCAGCCCTGCAGAAAAGGACTTGGAGGTACTGGTGGACAAAAAGCTGACCATGAGCCAACAATGTGCACTTGCAGCCCAGAAGGCCAGTCGCATCAGAAAAAGCACAGCCAGCAGATCAAGAGATGATTCTACCACTCTGCTCTGGTGAGACCTCACCTGGAGTACTGTGTCCAGCTCTGGAGCCCTCAACACAAGAAGGGCATGGACTGGATGGAAAGGGTCCAGAGAAGGGCCACAAAAATGATCAGAGGGTTGGAGCACCTCTGCTATGAAGACAGGCTGAGGGTTGGGGTTGTTCAGCCTGAAGAAAAGGCAGCTCCAGAGGCATCTTATAGCAGCCTTTGAGCACCTGAAAGGGGCCTATGATAAAGCTGGGGAGGGACTCTGCAAAGGCATGGAACACTAGGACAAAGAGCAATGGTTTTAAACAGGTTTTAAGCAGGGTAGATTTGGACTGCACATTAGGAAGAAGTTCTTTACCGTGTGGGTGGTGGAACACTGGAACAGGTTGCCCAGGGAGGTGGGGGAGGCCCCATCCCTGGAGACATTGAAGGTCAGGCTTGATGGGGCTCTGAGTGACCTGATCTAGCTGGGATGTCCCTGCTTAGTGCAGGGGGGTTGGATTGGATGACCTCTAGAGGTTCCTTCCAACCCAGTGCATTCTGTGACGCTATGACTCTCAGTCCTGCACTTTGTGCCTGCCTCTCAGCCCCAGCACAGCTCCCACCTGCACCAACCGCTCAGTGCTGTACATGCACAAGGAGCAGGAGCTGCTCTTGGCCACTGCTAGCTTCTCCACTCTGGATTTCTGCATGCTGAGTACAGCCAGCAGGCTTCTTGTCATTATCTTGGATCCTTTTTGAGAGAGAACATCTTTCTCCTGGTTAACAGCAGCAAAGGCCAAGGGTTGTTTTCAGCACAACAGGTAAGAGGAACTTCAGCCATTCATCAGCCAAAGGTCAACTGCTGACCGAGAGCACAGCAGACTCCGTTGTTGTTTCTGTATCTGCACAGCAGTGTACAGAGTGCTGTCACTGAAAGGGTGACACAGCTTTTGCAGCCAAAGTCTAAACGTTACATTTGACAGAAACCACCTCAGCAGTCACAGTTTAAGCTTCACATTTCAGCAAGACTAGGCTGTTCTCTGAATTGATCAAGCTAAAAACGTCCAGTATCACCTCAGCAAGTTCAGCAATATCCTAAGCTACACTTCTAACCCTCACACCACAAACTGCTCTAACCCTGCTTTGTGCTGCCCTCAGCAGTCAGAGCTCTGATTTGGCAGAAAACCTGATGTGCTGCATCACCAAACAGCATGGCCAGCAGTTGGCATTATTTTAAACTAAATCTCAAACTCCTGTTCCCTCTCCTTCCTGTACTGCTATCACAGCAGGCTTCCTGTCCAGGGGGAAGTTTAGGCTCGATCTTAAAGTTCTTCACAGAAAGAGAGGTTGGCCATTGGAATGGGCTGCCCAGGGAGGTGGCAAGGTCAAGGTCCCTGGAGGTGTTTAAGAAGAGCCTGGATGAGGCAATTAGTGCCGTGGTCTAGTTGATTAGATAGGGTTGGGTGATTGGTTGGACTTGGTGATCTTGGAGGTCTCTTCCAACCTGCTTGATTCTGTGATACTCTTTTTATATAGGTCCTACCTTAAAAAGGGCTATCAGTGGAGTGCTTTGTGGCAGCAGCTGCCAATTCCTGTGGAACTCATCTAGAGACTAACTCAATGCAGGAGGAGAAATGCTTCGTTCCCTGCTTATCTGCCAGCCAGGTAACCTGGCTGCTGCTCTGAGACAACTGTCAAAACATGAGCTAGCCCAAGTCCTCCTGCCTTGTCAGAACTAGTGACATTTACATTTACAGCCACCATTAAGAGGCTTCCATTTCCTGGGCACTGCAAGTTGTGCAACTTTCCCAGCTACTGCCCTGCTTGCGTCATGGAAGCAAGAGCAGGAGGGATTTACTGGGATCTCCACGGACTCTTTCCCAAGGCTTCACTGCCAGTCAGAGCTAACTCCCTGCAGGGCCATGGAACCATTTAAAATCAAGAGTTTTAAAATTCTATAAAGTTTTTGACTTCTAGAAAGAAGACGAAGTAGTGCAGCACTTTGTAGTTAACACTGGCAACAACACCCAAACCCATCAACAGATAGGGATAGCCAAACTATTTTAATCAGAGCCACCCTCTGACCACTGTAGGTCCCTATGAAAGGCAACCAGAAGCCAAGAGAAAAAAAATAGATTAAAAAAAACCCTGTTGTCAGAGTTATCACACCAAAGCCAACTCCAAGAAAAGCTGCCCTCAAAACCACATGGCTTTTGACAAAGGCTGCCCTTCCAAAAACCTCCTGTCTGTCTTTTCAGGCTGCTGAATTCCTGAAGAAAGGGACAGGGCAGGAGATTTGCTAAAGGGCCCTTGCTGTAGTAGCAGAGGCCTAAACTCAACCCTGCCCTGCATTCAAAGGCCATCCTCCCACTCCCCCAGCTACATAACCACACATCTGGTCACCAGGGCTTAGGAAGCAAGAGGGAACTCACTGGTGGTGGCACAGCAGAAGCAGTGCCAAGCATGAAACACCCTGATGCACCTCTAGCAAAACTGAACAGCTTTGTCTTAGTGCTCTCACGTGGCACCTGATCTCAGAGACTTCTAACAGAATCGTTTTTGATAAGAGCATAATACCTATTCTTGACAAGATCCTGGGCTCGATAATTTCTCCAGCATTGTTCAGCTATGTAATTATGTGTTATGAAAAGAATTAAACACGCTCAATGCATTTGGCAACAAGACTAAATGTACAAGATGAAGGAAAAGAATTGGTCAGATGCTAATGAAAAAAACCCAAACTCAGAGATACTCCATATGCTTGTACACAAGAAGCTAAAACATCAAAAGGAACAGTACTATGAGATTTATAGGGAAATCTTGCACAAGAGGATCTCACCATGGTACTGCCCAACTGTTTTTACCAAGGACATCTCTTTCTAAGAAAAGGTAAGACATGGGAGGCATGGAAGACACACTGAAGGTATCTTAGAGGGTGCAAACAAATAGAAAAACCTGCATTGTCTTCAGCAAAGGCAGAACTATGAACCTGGCTGAAAAAACACATGCCAGACAGTTGTGCCAAGAAGTAACAACTCACTTCCCTCCCCTGCAAGCAACTATTGCCTTTCAGCTACCAGGGCAGAGAGCTCAATAGCTCAGCCCCCTCTCAGACAGGCCAGTTTCTAACAAAGCCTCACTCGGAAGTGCCTTCACTTCTTCCCGCGATGGCAAAAGCCTGTTGTCCCTTTACACCTACAGATACTTACTGGAAAGCCATGGCTCCTGCTTCCAGAGTGCATCTCGTGGGGGACTGATCGTTCAGCTTGCGGAAGAGCTGCTTCGCTTGACTCTGGTACTGCTGCAGATCGCGGCCTGACTGAGAAGGCAGAAGGGGCTGTCGGGGGCAGCTCTTACGGGAGAAACACTACCAGCCCGCAGGCAGGGCGAGAATTCCGGGCGGGGGCCCCCAGGCTCAGCCCCAGGAGGACGAGGAGCAGCCCAACATCACAGACACAGCTCCCGTCCCCCACTCGCTACCACCGGGTGGGAAGTGTTTGTACAAGAACCGCTCTGCCTGTGAGCCGGGGCTGCGCGAACCCGGCTGGACGGTCCTCACCCGTGCCTCACCAACACACCGGGCCGAACCCCCGCCCGCGCCCCGCTGCCCATGCGCGGCCCCACCTGCTCGTCCTCCTGCATGGAAGCGGCCAGAGGGAGCCCGTCCGCCACGCGGGCGATCATCGTGAGCAGCACCATCTCTGCGCCCGGCCGCGGCCCGCCCGCCGCTCAGCCCCCCGCTCGCACCCGCCGCCTGCCCCTGCCACGGAGCTGGCCGGAAACTGCTGTTGCCACATCCGGTCCCAGCGCCGCCAGCACCACGGGTGCTTCCGGCCGCGCCCCAGGAAACGGCCCGGGCGGCAACACCACACCGCCGCTAAGGGGCCGCAGCGAGGCAGGGGAAAAGTACAGCAGCATCGGGCGCGGCTACATCCCGAGCCTGGTCACGCCCCCCGCTCACGGACACGCCTCCGACACGAAACCACGCCCACCCCGACCATCACTCCCATGATTAGCCACGCCCACTCGCCTGACCCCGCCCAACAGAGCCCCCCACCGTGATTTTGCCCCGCCCCGGCCAGCCCCACCCTTTCGCACGTGACGCCCCCCGCCGGGGCGGGGCGGGGCGGCGCGGCGGCGCGAGCAGCGGCGGTGGTGGCGGTGGCGGCGGCCGGTGGGCGCGCGCCAGGCGGGCAGCCATGGCGGCGGCGGCAGAACGGAGCCGCCTCAGCTTCCCCGGCGGTACCGGGGCCCTGGGTCGGCCCGTGCCTATGAACCTCTTCGCCACCTGGGAGATCGACGGTTCCAGTCCCAGCTGCGTTCCTAGGTAACGGTGGGCGGACCCTTCCCCTGAAGCGGTTAGCCCCCGGGGCCTCACGGGTGGGTGCGGGCCTCCAGCGCGCGACCCTCTGGGGTGCCGGAGGCTGCTCCCTCACCTCCCTTTTCTCTGCAGCTGTGCCGTCCCTCTAGCAATTTGAGGATCCGTTCCCTCAGCCTTGGGGTGCCCCATCCCTTGTGGTTACCACAGTAACGGCCAGGCTTCCCCCGACCCTTTCTGAGGGTCCCTGGATGGGTGGAGGATGCACCTCAAGAAGGGAGGGAGGGCTGCTTCCCTCTGTCAGCTCTATGAGAGGTCATCCTTACAGCGTTTGAATGCATCCCCTCAAAAAACCTGCGTGGTGTGTGTGTTGGAGGCAGGGTTTGGGGTGTCGGGCTGCTTCTCACACCAGGTCGTGTTTCCCCCACCTTACCATCCCGTGCTGAGTGCCTGCTAACGGGAGCTTTGCCCCGCAAATGCCCCGCATCAGTTGCCTCAGGGTGGGCATCATTTTCTCTGCTGTTGGTTTTTTACCTGCTCCCAGGCTGGGTTCTTTCTCTGCTGACGCTGTATAAACACACGGGTACCAGCCCTGCCTGTGCCATTTTTAGCCTCTACGGGAGGGATCCTGTTCTTGGAGTTTCTATACAACTTGTGCCTTTCAAGTCTGGCTTTGACAGAACGCCTTTGAGGATTTAAACATGCCGAAGATGGATCTTGGAAACTCTCCTCTTTCTGTTTTTATTTTTAATGGAGATGCAGCAAAGGAGCAAAAAGGGGAACGGAGTCATCGGGCTGATCTCACGGCAATGTAAAGCTTTGCGAGCCTTACAACCATTCCCTCGCCCACCAATCCCTCTTGTCTTCTGCACCATCCAGATAGTGGGTTGGACTTGATGGCCATGCCCCTGTCTTGCAGGACTAGCAGCTTGCTTGTGAGAGCAGTAACTACCTTAGCTTAAACATTACCCCCAGTTGTAGTGCTTTGATATCGTGGGCAGGAAGATAGCATGGGGTGGAAGATAACCTGAGTCCTGCAATTGTAGGTGATCTTGGGTTTATAATAATTTATCCGTGCTGGCAGCACCTTGGAGTATCTGTTGGGCAGCAACTTTCTCCACTTGGGTCTTGTTTAGCCTTCCCTGCAGCAAGAGGTCTTGGAAGGGAATTAGCACCAAGGGCAATGTGCTCCTCTTCAAGGAATCCCTTTGTTATGGAAGCGGTTGCCTGTATGAGGGGAGATGGAGGGGCAGTTGATGCACTTTTGGTTTTGCACTGGATCCCAGTGCAGTTGGCATTGACCCTGGCGGTGTCCAGAGGACACAAAGGCCCTCTGGTAATGCTGTTTTGAAAGCTGTGCTTTCCATTGCATTCTCGACTGCAGGAAGGTGGTTGGCTTTCCAATCTTGTAACAGTGCCTGTTACTCTGACATGAAAAACAAAAGTCTGTCGTTGTCAAGGACTTTTAGTTCTGCATTATCATTTATGCTGATAGTTGCAGATCTGAAAAAGAGCTCACAACGTAGCTTGCTTGTTTGCAAATCCATAGATGACCAGAAAATGCAGTGTAAGGACACTGGCCCTGCCTTGGTGTAGTAGGGAATGGGTGTGTGTGTGTGTGTTTGTGTGTGTGTGCACACACCTGCACAGGATTGGGCATTTAGGGTGGGTCCTGGGTACTTGAATTGTGTTGGGCAGGTGGGCAGCAGATTGTAGGCAGCTGGTCAGGGTGCTTGGAGGAAGCTGAGTGGTGCAAAGGACAGGTGGGTGTTTGGACAGGCAGGGTGGAACTGGGGCTTGAGAGGGAAGTTTTGGAAGCTGTGAAGCAGGGGCTGGGTAAAGTGCTCAGATTGCCTGCAGTACTGGAGTAGCTGGGACCTTCCTTCTAGAGGCATAGTTTTTTTGTGAGGTAGTTCATGTGTAGTGGTGGGTCCCTCTGGTTTCAACCCTTTTCTCACAGAGTCCAGGGCTATAAGCAGACATCCAGCTGCTGCTGCTGAGCAGAGGAGGAGGTCTTTGCATGGCTCCTGCTCCATGTGGACTGGGCAAGCACACAAGAGCTGCATGCAGGGTGCTGTGTAGGCCGGGCAGGTCTGCATTTGTAGCAGTGGGTGCCAAGTGTTTTTTGTCACTCTGAAGCAAGGAGCAGCTGAGGCTGCAGCTTCTGCAGCAATGTGAGCTTGATTGCATGGCGAGGTGTGTGGTGTGCTGCAGGTGCTTGGCAAACACTGACTGCTGTAGCAGCAGGGGCGGTGCTGGACCTGGGTGCTTGGTTCTGTTCTTTCTAATCATTTAACGTCGTGTTTTGTGACACTGCATTTGATCCATGCTTTGCATCTCTTTACAGGCTTTGGGAGAGAGAGGACAGGAGCTGGGAAACCTTTAGGTTATACAACTGCCTCTGTATTTTAAGTTTATGCTATAATAGTTTTTCCTGGAGCACAGTGGCGTTTTGTGTTTGAGTGAGAGAGCCCTGGATCAAAACTGTTTTGTGGGGAAACAATATCCAAAATGAGCTGCTTGTTCAAGCAGGTATCTGTTGGGACATGAAAGGAGGATGTGGAGGAGAGTGGGCTTTGGTGTGTGGTCAAGTACTGTGGAACTACCTTGGTCTCTTTGGAGATTTCCACCATTTACAAGTTCCCCTCTGGGTTTCTGTTGATAGGACAGAGCTTCCTTATTGAGAAGAGGTTTTAATTTGGCAGAAACAGGACTCATGGAAGAGGGACAGGTATTAGGGAAGAGAGCATTGCTTCCTTCCCTTTTCTTTTTGGTACAGTAAATCTCACCCCATTTCTAAACAGTTTCTCCTACAGTAAGCTGGTGCTGGGAGGTGCTTGGAGTGAGCTGTGCCTGTGTTGCCCTAAATCGTGTGGGTGGGTATTGAGGTGGAGGGCCTCACGCTGTGGTGTATGCTTCCCAGATGAAGGCTGAGAGCTCCCCTGTGGGAGGGAGCTCTCTAAAGCACTGCTCTTCAACACACTGCTTTGGTGGGGGATTTGCTGAAAGCCCATTCAGCTTGGGTGGGATGTCAGTGAAATCTGGAAGGCTGCCTTGGTGCATCCGTGGAGCTTCCTTGTGTGAAAAGGCTGAGTCTAAACTTAAGGAAGAATAGTGGTGGAGAGTCATAGAGCTGCTCTGCAGTTGTGTTTGCAGCCAAACATGAGGTTAGACTGGGCCTTGCACTCTTGTTGGTCTCTCTTTCTCTCTGCCATTTGCAGAAATGATTTTCTCTCTCTCTTTTTTTTTTTTTTTTTTTTTTTTTTTCCCCAGCACATATTGCTCCTGGGGGTTTTGACCATGGTGCCTCTGAAATGAAATGCTTTCTTTTAGTCATCCTAGCAATGTGACTCAAACCATCTCACTGGCTGGGCATAGCTGCTACATACCAGAGGGAAAGAGATGCCTACCTTTTCCTGCTGTTTGTTTCTTCTTTGCATTGAAAGAAGAAACCTTCTTTGATTTGAGGAAGGTTACATGACTTAAAGGTCTCCCTACCACCTGTACAAACTGTGTGTGATCTCACTGCGTGGCAGTGAGCAAATCAACACTTTTTCCTGTGGTTGCTTCACACTGTGGGTTTTGGTGTTTGCTTTTTTTCCTTTCCAGTATCTTGATGAAGCTGTGGGTGTGAATGGCAGGATGCAGGACCATCCCATCTTGAAAGACACAGCACTGTGAGAAGGCTGTCCAGAGGGAGCCAGTGTCCTAGGGGGAAAGTTTTGTTAGATGGAGGTCTACTGGAGCAAGAGAAGGCAAGGGTTGGTGCTCCTATTCAGAACAGACTTGGTGTTGGGCTACTGCCTTAACTGTCACATAGAATAAAAAAGTTCTTGCTAGTGTTTGAACTTTAAAGTGAAGTTGAGTGTATTGAGACCAAGCTGCACATGGAGCAGATGTGACCTGGTGTCACTTGTTGATACAAAGGGAGCCTATGGAACAGACCTGGGAAAGATCGGTGCTGGAGATGCAAGGCTGTCTACATGGCACTGCCTAAGCATTTCACGTGTTGGCTCTCTTCTGCAGTTTGCCTGCTGGGTGAGGAAATATGAAGAGAATCCATCCTCATGCCCTGGACTCAAACAGGAGGTTGCTGGTGCAGGCATGCTACGTACTCAGCCTGCTGTGGGATGGCCTTGCAGCAGGCAGACTTCCACAGCAGCCCTGGTGTGGACATCCCCAAGGGCAATGGAAACTGATTGGGGTGAGGCTTCAGAGTCACAGCAGCCAAGTGGCTCCCAAGAGTTTGCTCATGCCCCAGGCTGTGTGCTCCCCTCCCTGTGCCAGCTCCCATCTCCTTCCACTGCTCTATCTGGCTGTCTGTTTGCTGTAGGTTAATGAGTTGCAGTGGTTTGCAGAGAGTCTGTGAGTGTGTGAAGGTAACTGATGTTGTGAGCAGGAGGGACACAGTGAGGACCAGTGGGGCCTGGAGCCACTCTAGCAATAGGCATGTTCACACTGTTACTAATTCCCTCCCCTAGCCCAATGCTGAGGGGGCTGTGACCTGCATGAAGTCCATGGCTGTCAGTTCTCTGTAAGGGTTTGCTGCACATGTGCTTAGCAGGGTGAGGCTTTGCCTCTTGGGATGAGGGATGCGTACCTGCCCTGGGAGTGGGAACCTCTCTTGGCCAGAAAAAGTGTGCTCTGACCTGGCCTGAGCTACAGCCCCTTTGTGCAGAGAAAAGTACTTGCTAGAGTAATGATTATGGTGGGGTGGTGCTACATAATTAAAAATGCTGATTTATTTAGGTGGGGAGCAGTGTTAATTTAAATGTAACCATCTTAGCTCCTGATCTGTGGGTGTGCTAACACTTTGGAGAGAACTCTTGTTTGTTGGGGTAACTGCTGGTGTGTTCGTTGGGAGCTGGGAAGATTTGTGGTCTCTGTCTAATTAGGCAGGGTTCAGAAGTGCCTATTTGGAGGTTTGGTTTTAACTTGGTTTGAATAGCATGGTAGGAAATTAAATACAAATGAGTGCACACGATAGACTTAAAAAAGCAGATGTCTGGGGCAGTGTTGAATATTTGAGATGCACAAGGAAAGGCATCCACAACTGAGCAATGGAGATGCACAGTGGCCAAAACCAACCCCTTTAGTCATAGTGAGGAAACCTTATTTCTCCTCCTTAGTCTTCATGGAAGAGATCCAGACCACAATAACTTTACTTTCGAGCAGGATGAAGCGATCCCTTAGTGCTCCCCATGTGAATTCCATCACAGCAGTTACTGCTAAGTGTGTCACCTGGTATGGTCCTGCTGAACGTAATCTGAACTCTTGCATTTGGTAGTAAAAAATTTTTCTGTAGAGGCTGAGTGGTTTGTTAGAGGCCAACTTCCATTTAGACCTATTTTTGAGTTCTCTTTTAGCTGGCATAAGGTGAAGCTTGTGCATATCAAGCACAGTTCTGAAAAGGCTCAAAGGGTGCTTGTGAAAGGTCTCTGGGAATTGTCTGTAGCTTTCATCTGGATGTTTTGCACATGCCCAGTGCAGAATGGTGTTGGGAGTGGACGGAAAGGGCTACTCTTTGCTAGGGCCTCTCTTTCCTTGCCTTCCGCCAAGTGAAGATGCTCAGGGGACCTTCCCTTTGTGTTCCCTGGCAGGCCTGGCCTGTGCTCCAGCTGCCCTGCATGGCGGGAGATGAGCCTGCAGCTGCCTGTCCAGGAAAGAAAAGCTCTCTCATTGATTGTCCAGCTTTCATCAGCTCTGAGCAGGCAGATGATTTCTGTGGTGAGCTTGTGGCTGTATCAAATTAGCTATGAACTGATTTGCATAATAGATTAATCAAGCAGCAACAAACCATCCCTCTTTTCTGCCAAGAGGAGAAAAGCAACAACTCGGCTGTTACAAGAGGCCATTATGTTCCTTGCAACCCTTAATCTTTCTTTTTCCAAGAGCACTGGCTGCTTTGCCCCAGGCAGGAAGCTGGCCTGCTCGCTGGCTTTATTCACCTCACATCTTGGCAGCTCTTCCCAATTCTTCTGGGCCACATTTTGCCACCGTTATGGTGACCTTCTGGGGAGAGTATTTCCTATGGAACCAACAGCTTGCTGCCAAGTGACTCTGTGTTGCTGGGTCCTCCATTATTAGCCTTTGCCTTTCCGCTGACTTACTAAAGAGAGCAAAATTCCTCTGGGCCCCTCATGTGCCTTCAGAACTGCCTCATTTCCTTGGGAAGCAGGAGGATGAGGGGGAGCAGAGAGCCTCAGTGTGTGAGTGAGCAGGAGCTGGTCACTGTGTTTTTCCTGTGTTTCTACCTCACTGCAGGCCAACAATATGAATTTCCCAGCCTGTGTATGGTCCTCCTGTAGCTCCAGATGTGACATCTGTGTGTCCTTGGTTGGTTGAAATACACCTCCTCCCAAGCAGTGCTGGGGGAGTTTTTGTCCGTATGGATCCTAGTGTGGATGATAAGAAGCTTAGCTGCCTAATTGAATGTGATAGTGTGAAGCTCCTCTCATGGTGAGCTTTAATTGGATTATAGTACTGTACAGTGATGTGGAGGCTTGCAGGGCATGCAGCCAGCTTCACAAGGAGAGAGTGGATCCTTGCTAATCACTCATTTGTTTAAAACAATGAATTGCTTAGAGAGCTCTGTTGGGCATGCCCCAGCCTGTAGCCCTGGAGAAGAAATCCTCAAAAGCCAGGGTGGTTGATAACTCCTGCACTTGTCCACCCTGTCCTTGAGGCCAGTGCAGCTGCAGCAATGGGTCTGCAAGTCTGCCTGGTGAGCCTGAGTCTTGGGAAAGGAGGAGAAAATGAGCTCCTTGTGTTTGGAGAAGTAGAGGTGTGGGCTCTCGTGTGTGCTGGAGTCCAGAACCCATTTCCTTCTCTAGAACCACTTCAGCCTTTCCTGCAGCACTTTGTGTAGTCGTGTCCCCTGTCATGAGCTGTGCTGTACTTCTGAGGTTGTTCCTTTTCATCTAGCAGCTGCAATTCTGCAGACCAGTCTGGCTTCAAGTGCAGTTTCTTGCAGGGCAATAACTGTTTTTGATCAGGAGCTCAAATGTCAGTGTTGGACCTCCCCTGCTCCAGAAGATTAGCAATCTGGTTTGTGATTTGTGCAGCAGCAGTAAAAGGCAGAGCAGTTCCTATGCTGTGAAGTTTGCTTGGTGGAGGCTCTGGTGAATAAAGCAGAGCTGGGCTCTGCAAGGGAGGACTTGTGCTGTTGCTTGGCTGGCTCAGTGCTGTGCGTGGTGGCAGCTGGTGCACCTTTGAAGCACCTGTGTTTTGGAGGCAGCTCCTGCAGGCTGTGTGCTTCGTGCCTGCCTGAGCTGCCCAGAGGTTGTTGCACTGGAAGTGAGAGTGTTTGTTCTGCTGATATTTCAGAGCAGTCTGATATCTGCAGAGTTTCTCAGATCTTACTTCAGAAGAGTTGTCAAGGAAAATAGCATTTGTTCGTCTGTAAGCAGGCAGATTAGCCTAAAATATCAACTTTGATGTTGTGCACAGTGTGCTGCTCATCTGTGGCCTCTCTGCTGCTTTGGAGAGTTGCCGTTTGTCTCACAGATGTTTGACCATGCTGGAAAATGCCCCAAGGACAGTGTGTGCCACATGGGCAGGGAATAGCACCCAGACATTCACTCTGTTTCCTGCAGAGGCTTATCTGAGCTGTATTAAAGTGAAAGAAACAAATGTGATCCCTTTGCTGTTGCTGGGATGTGACAGCTTAGCCACCTTTTCCCTAGTGCTCTGTGTGGGACCTCCTCCCCCCAAGCTGTAGTTTGGTCTAAAGATAAAACAATTCCCCTCTACTATTCCTTCACCTTTTTGGCAGTCAGGAGCTCTGGAGATTCGAGGAGGTTAAGTGAAAAGGAGTAGGGAAGTGGGAACATTGGTGTTTGACCAAAACCTGCACAGCTTGCAGGTCCTCCTGGGCTTTGGGGGAAGGTAGTTTTGTTCTAACAAAAACAAACACCAAAAATACCCCAAACCAAAACAGAACAAATCTTGTGATCCAGGGTTAATTTTGGGTTTAAGTGTGTGTTGGTGGGACTGGAGAGAGGTGGTGGTTTGAAGGTGCAAGGATGTAAAGGAGAAGAGGGGTCAGGTGTGTGCCTGTGTGCAGAGCGAGGTGAAGCCTTTTTCTACTGCTGAGCAAAGTACTTTGTTTTGCTGTTAAAAATCTTCTGAAGAAAGATACTGTCTCCTTCTATCAGATCCCTTTGCTCTGTCGAGCTTTGCTGTTCAAAGAATTCCTACCCTGCTCTTTTTCTTTTTCTACAAAGCCACTGTAGGGTGAGGTTTTGGAGGTCCTCCTTGCTGCTGGTAAGTAAATGTCATGTGCGGGAGAGAGATTTCTAAGGGGAGCTTCAGCTCTTCAGGGAAACACCTGAAGGGCTGCAGATGGAGACATGGGAAAGCCACAGAGCTCATCATGTGGTTCTGGCCTGTTTCAAGGGTTTCTAGTGCAGGGCTCTCACTAATGGCAGCAGTTTGCACATACCCTTGGCTGACACGTGTTTCCCAACAGGCACTAGGCTGGATCTAGATATAGAGCAGAGAAGAGCAAGCATCCAGAGATTCTTAGGAAGCCTTATCTATATATAGTCGGTATAAGTCTGTATCCCCTTTCTGCTGAGAGGACAGTCTCTGCCTGGGGAACGTGGCTAATGCAGACCTGCCCCAGCTTCTGCAAACCAGGCATGGGTCTGCAAGTATCACATCTGCTGTGTCCCCTGGGAGCGATCCCTACTGAGTCCTGGCTCCTGCTGTCACCAGTGGGTTGTTGTGGGGAATTCTCTGCAGAGAGCCCCAGCTGCACTGCCCTGCCCTGTGCTGTTGTGGCAAGCTGGTGACAGCTCCTGTGGCTGGCTAGGCTTATCCTCTGTGGGAGCGGGCAGCAGCCAGAGGGAACAGCTGTGGAGTCTGGGGCACATGGTTCATGCAGAGCTGCTGGTGCCTGCGCCTGCAGAGCACTGCTGAGTGCTCTCATTAAAGCCATGAGATCATAGCTTGGCGGTGACTTGTCATGAAACAGCTCTGGTAGGACTTTGATGCCAGCACAGTTCCTTTCCTTGCAGCTTCTTACCATCAGAGGAACCTGCACAGATCTACTACCTCTTCTGGAATGAGAAACCATTCGCTGAGCTCAGCCCACCTGCTTCATCTGAACCCAAAAAACCCAAACCAAACCAACAAACCAGTAGCAGGTAGCTTAGATCAGGAGTGGGAACACACAGCAAGGTGGCCAAGGTTGCCCTTCTGCCCTTTCACACAGCAGTGTGGTCTCCTGTTAATTCATGTGCAGGTGCACTTTCACTGTGAGGGTGTCCATGGCCATTCCCAGCCAGCCTTCTTTTCCGTGTGGTACACAGCTTCTTCTAGCTGTTGCACACTGGGTTTTGGCAGCTGCTGTGGGTCAGCCATGCAGAAGCACAGCCTTCTTTCAACTGCAGAGAGTTTGCTGCCCACTTAGCATTTTTGCAGTGCATCCTGAGACTGAAGAAGTCAGAATCTGGGGAGCTGTGAACCAGCTTGAATTGTTGGTCTGTGAATAGCTCATAGTGTTGGACCTGCTGGAGGCACAGCTTCTCTTCGGGTGCATCTGGCTCTGGGATTGTGGATCTAGGTCTCTCTTTTTAAAACAGCAGCCACATTTTTGACACTGGTGAGGCTGATTTCTTTTCTCTTGTCTTTAAGGAGCTGGTCTGGCAGCTTAGCTCTTAACCCTGGAACACTGACAAGGCATACTCTGTCTTTCCTAAGACCATGAAAGTCGTGGGGCTGTTGGAGGACATCTCCTCACATTTTTACAAATATAGCAAGATCGTTTGAGGCCACTCAGGCTTGAGTTTCTTCAGGGAGAGCACATTTCAGCTGGAGGCTCTGCCAGAGCTAGATCTGACTGCCTCTGGGGGGGCTGTTCTGAAGATGAGTGTCTACAACATGGGGTCTAATCTCAGGACGATCCTGCAGAGTTTCCAACTCATCAGATCTGTGCAGTCTTTATTTCACCTTGTCATGCATGTCCTGATTTCAGCCGTGTCAGCTCAGTGGTTTGTAGCAGGGAGAGGGATTTCAGGATTCTCAGCAGAGCACTTGCAATGTCTGTTTCCCATCCATGGGGAGCCAGCATCAGAGCTCTTTACATTTTTCCCACCCCATTTGTGCAGTGGGTAGTTGCGTGTGAGACACAAGCATTTACCACTCCTCTGCCTGCCATAGCAAAGTTCCAAGAGCTCACTGGCTGAAGATCTTTCTCAGGTGTGCACTGGGCTCTGTGGACTGTCCTCACACTTTCAGACAGGGTTAGAGCTAACTTTTCACCAGCTCCTCTGAGGCCAGTCTGTCTGGAAGCTCTTGGTAACCTACCTGCTTAGGCTGCTGCTTGCCAGCACTTTCTGCCTCGTGCCAGTGCAAGCATTTGAGAGTTCAGGTGCTAAAGTGGCCCGTGGCAGGATCTGGGGGGGCAGAGGTGAGGAAGTCAGCTGTGTTGCAGTTGGATCAGTTCTCTGCTGTGCTTTGCTGCGTGGTGGTTCCTGTGGTTGTGAGGGGATGGGGACAGAGCCTGTTTAATCTAGCAGCGGTGCTGGGAAGTCATCAGGTGGAAGCAGTAAGTGGTTCTGCATGCTCCCAATGTGTGCACCACGTTTCTAATCTAGCAGAGCTTCCCTTGAGGCAAGGGAAACTACTTTTAATGACTGTAGGAGGAGAAGTCCAGCCCCTTGCTTAGAGGCTTGTGTGTTAGCTGCACGCTGGAAAATCTGGGTGGTCTGAAGTCTTGTGTGTGTTCTCCAGCTTGGGGCTACTTGTTGTCAGGGCTGCAGCGTGGGTCAAGGGGATGAGAGGCTTGGGGTGGAGGTGGCCTTTCCTCTTGTCTAGGCTCGAAGGGGGGGTCTGTGGTGGGAAGGTTTGGGGAGCTTGTCTTTCTGCATGGAGATTGTCAGGCACTTCCTAACCGGAGTAATTGGCAGTGTAACCAAAGCTGCTGGAGATTGCTGGGGATGTAACTGAATCTTTCACACCGATTCTTATGCAAATTCCAACATGTGCTCCTGGTTTCTAATGGACACCTACAAATACAACTGGCTCCATTCAGAGCTTGGCATCAGTGCACTGCATCTTTGGGTTGCTAATGACTTGCAGAGCAGTAAGGGTTCCTTAGTCCTGCTCTTCCCTGTACACATGAAGTTTCCCTGTATGCAAGTGACCTGTGGAGGTTCTGGCACATGGTTTGGTGTGTTTGGGACTGAAACTGTCCATTGCCATACTGCTGTGCTTCAGTAGCAAAATAACTGCACTGAAACGTTCAAGCTTTTCTTTTCTGATGCGTTGGTGCTCGTTGAAGGTAATCAAATGGCTCCTGAGTTCTGCAGAAAATAATTTGGAGTAGTTCACACTGAGTGCAAAAGATCTTAAGTTTCTACCCCCACTTACTGGAAAAGATTTTACGTTTCTAACCATGAGTTGATGAGCACATTTGATAAGTATTAATTTGGGGAGATTGGTGTCTACAGCCTCCTGGCATAGCTTCAAAATTAGGCTTGGGCTTTTTTTTCTATCAGTGTGCCATGTGGTAATGGAGTTGTTGGTCAAAACCATGGGGGTTTGATTTCCTTAAAATATAACCAGCCTAAAATGCTTGTTTATGCACAAAACATCTAGCCAGTGACTGTAAGCATTCCCATGTTTCTGCAAGAAGGGAAGGGAATTATATAATAAGCAAAGTTTCATATGGCTTAGCTTGTCTCCCATCTGGCATTAGTTAAATTGGTGTTTTCATCTGGGTGACCTCTGGGGGTGGGGAGAAAACAGGGAGAATAAAAAACGTGGCTGAAAAAGACATTCCCAGGCCACCTTCTATCACATGGACAGGCTGGAGCAGCTCCTCTCTACAACCACTGACAGCTCTTTGGGGGAGCAACTATTCCTTCTTGGCCGTGGGCTGTGTTGCTGGGTAGATACTGTAGGAGTTTTGGTTTTAGCTGACTGAAGAGTTGCCTGTCCTGTATGCAGTCCTTCCCCAGTGTAGGAATTTCTCTTCAGACTAAACAGATGAACTACAGCAGGAAGGGCCTTCCTCCTTAATCGGAAAGGTATTGCTAGAGCATCACTTACAAATCTCTAGCATTTCTGATCCTCTTCTCCCATAGACCTTTCCACCCTTCCATCTGCCTGCTGACTTACAGTTTGTGGGGTCTGCTCTGGGTTTCTTGGGGCTGTGCTGCAGCCTCCCTCTGTAGTCTCTTCCTCCCTGTCAGTGTCCAAAGGATGGTTTCAGAACGTCCTGGTACATGCAGATACACCTGCATGCTTTCTGACTGGAAGGTGATAGGCTGCCTGCCTGATCAAGTTGCACTCACTGCCTTAAAATGAAGGATTTGCAAGGAAAGCTGAGAACTGCAAGAACTGGCTCATATATATTTAATGTTGCTAGTGGCTTGCTAGGGGCTGAACTCCCTTTTATTTGCTCTTCTCCCTCTTCCCTATGCTGTGCCTGAAAGCATGCCAGAATCTATGGTGCTTCAATTTCTTTCAGGCTGGTGGAATCTGTATCTTCATTCTGCTAGGGTTCTGCTTTGTTTTCCTTACTAGAGATGAAGAGTTATTAATACATGCTCTGCCCTTGCTTCACAAATAGATTTTGAGTGTCTCCAAGTAGCTGGATAGGCTTTACCTGCTCATGGTAAGTCCCAGTGAGGGTCTGAGACAGCTCCTTGCAGCTACGAAAGCGGATGAGAGAGGTTTTTTTTCCTTCCCAACATGTAGTGTTCAGCAGCTCAAGAGTAAAGCTGCTCACAGAGACAAAACTTAGGAGGTTCTTTACTGTTGGCCCATGTGCTGGAGGATCAGAAGCCTGGCTAGTGCTTAGGTAGAGCTTTCACTAGGGAGAAGGGACTGCAGAGGGGATTTTCTCAGTTCAGCCTTTGGCAGTATGCTCTTGTTTTTCTAACATGTAAATGACAGGCCTTGCTGGGTGTCCTTGAAAAACCCTTTTATAATGATCTTTTGCTGCTCATTCAATTGTTCCCTTGTAGCAAGATCATAAATGTGCCTGCAGCCTGGCAGCACTGAGTTGCTCTCTTTGTGTTCCTGCTGCACCTGTGTTCAAGGCCAGCTTTGTAGTGCTGGTCCCCTGCCGTGCACGCCTTGAGTGCAAAGCTCCTCGTGATGCCCTGTACAGGTGCTGATGGTACTGCCTTTTGAAAATGGCCTCTGCCTTGTCTGGGTCCAGCTGCTCAAGTTTGCTTTGCAGCACTGCTCTTCTGCCCTTCCAAGTAGCCTGGTTCCTGGTGCCTCTGCCTTTGTACCATGCTAGCGTTCAAGAAGATCTCTGGCTGAGAGAATGTGTTGCAGCCAGGTGCTGGAGTACAGGCTGTAGTCCTGAGCAGGACTGTGAGTAGGTTTAGTCTGATCTTGCCAGTATCCAGCTGTGTGCTGCCTTCTTGTGGTGTTTCCTTCTCCCCTGGCTTCTCTCAGCGTTGCCACAGGCTGCTGTTGTGGTTTTGAGCTGTGCTTGGCTTCTATGTGGTCTTGGAGTGAGTGCATGCTTGCCTACAGAATGGGTCACTGTAAAACTACCAGGTGGATATTGGTCAAGTCATACAGCTCTTCACAGGGCTCTAGGCAGGCAAGGAAAAGGTGCTTTGTATTTTGTGTACTTTGAAGAGATGAGCCTGGCAGTAAAGCAAGGGCCTGCAGAGGATTTATCATTTGACTACCAGAGTGCTGGATACCGGGGCTGTGATTGTGTGAGGCTACCACGGTGAGCTCTTGGTAGCTCTTGATTTAAGGATAACCAGAGGGATGCCATCCAGAGGGACCTTGACAGGCTGCAGAGGTGAGCCCAAGCCAGCCTCATGAAGTTCAACACGACCAAGTGCAAGGTCCTGCATCTGGGTTGGGGCCATCCCAAGCACTGATATAGGCTGGGCTGGGACTGGGTTGAGAGCAGCCCTGAAGAGAAGGCCTTGGGGGTGCTGGTGGAGGAGAAGCTCAACATGAGCCAGCAGTGAGCACTTGCAGCCCAGAGAGCCAAGCAGAGCCTGGGCTGCAGCAAGAGAAGTGTGGCCAGCAGGGCCAGGGAGGTGATTCTCTCCCTCTGCTCCACTCTGCTGAGACCACACCTGGAGCACTGTGTCCAGTTCTGGAGCCTCTGTTACAAGAAGGATCTGGAGGTGCTGGAAGGTGTCCAGAGAAGGGCCACGAGGATGAGCAGGGGGCTGGAGCTGCTCTGCTATGGAGACAGACTGAGAGAGTTGGGACTGTTCAGTCTGGAGAGGAGAAGGCTCTGAGGAGACCTTCTTGTGGCCTTCCAGTATCTGAAGGGGGCTACAAGAAAGCTGGGGAGGGACTTTTTTAGGGTGTCAGGGAGTGATAGGACTGGGGGGAATGGAGCAAAACTAGAAGTGGATAGATTCAGATTGGATGTTAGGAAGAAATTGTTCCCTGTGAGGGTGGTGAGAGACTGGCAGAGGTTGCCCAGGGAGGTGGTGGAAGCCTCATCCCTGGAGGTTTTTGCAGCCAGGCTGGACGTGGCTGTGAGCTACCTGCTGTAGTGTGAGGTGGATTGGAAGTGGATGATCCTTGAGGTCCCTTCCAGCCCTGACAGTTCTATGATTCTATAACTCAGATTTCTCTGTGCTATTCCTCGCCCTCACTTGCCATATTTCTCTCTGGTGTTGGTCAGATTTGCTGATGGTTCATATTTTATCTGGGAAAAATGCCCCTCGTTGGGATTCTGGTATGTCTGTATACAATCAAAAATGTTGAGTGGGCTGGGAGCAGCTTCCAGTGAAGTTGTATCAGTTTCTTGGAGCTCTTTTGTTCAGCAGGAATTCCTTTCTCTCTCTGCCCCTTCCCATCCCCCTGACAGCCCACCTCTTTCCTACCAGGACATGCTGAGGTAGAGTTCACAATCCTGTGACTGAAGGGAAATATGCACAGCTGCAAATACATTTCTAAATGACACTTCATTGTGAAGGCATCCCCCTCTGAACAGGTTTGCAGTTCCAGTATAGCCAAGTGATCAGAATGTGGTAACAAAGAGGACTTTGTTGAAAACACTTGACTTTGGGGGTTGTCAGGCTCTGAGACTGTTGTGACTATTTGCTACTTCTGAGTGCAGATAGGAAGTGTCTGCAGCAGGGTAGATGCATGGTGGGGAAATGGATGTGTTAGATGTGTCTCTGGGAAAAGGCTATGTAGCTGAGTTTTCCTTTGCTCCCCACCATTGTGTTGTGGAAATCCTAGACAGCTGGGGTACAATAAAGGACACATCAGACAGAATGTGGTGTTTGAGGCATCAGGAATATCCAGTGTTACGTGCTGCAGCTCTCCTCTGCCTTCCCACTGAACGGAGAAGGTTTGTGACTCTCTTTCCTCCTTGGAACCTGCTTCTGTGACTTCCTGGGTTTTATGGTGCTCAGCAAAGGCATCCAGTAATCTGTGGCAGTCAGTGTGGGCCACTGCTGCCAGGATTTGGTATGGAGGTGACTGAATCACAGCCATACCAACAGCCACTATCTGTTTATAGGTAAATTGACATCTGGGACATCACAGAAGGCTTTTACCAGTTTAAAGGCAGAATTTGGTGTAGCTTAGTTTGAACATTTCTGTGGAATTTCAAGGTTCCATCTTGTCTCCCACAATTCCTGTCTCCTGAACAGTGAATTCAGGCTCCTTCTGTAGCTTTTGTTTCTGTTTTCTGTCCTCTGCCAGCAAACTGCTGCTGCTCCTGCTGACAGTCTCCTGGGCTCTCTTTGTTCCAAAATTATCACCACATTTTCCAAGCTATTGCATGAGTAACTTTGGGCTTTTCTCCTGTGAAGTGAATTCAGTCTCCACCAGCCCTCAGAGAGGACCTGCTCTGAGTAGAAGCTCTTCTGTGTTTGGATGGTACATCTGCAAACAGAGGGTCCTGCTGAGTATCAGTCAGGGGGGGCCATCTGCCTCTGCAGTCTTCTTGCTGATTCAGCTGTGAAAACAAAGGATGGATGTAGTAGTTTGTAGTTATATGAACAGTTGTGTGGTCAGAATTGTCATACACATAGCACAGGAAAATCTCTTAGAGTTGCAGCATGCCCTCTCCTCAGGTCCAAGTGTTTGCTTTCAGCCAGTTTCGAGATGCTTGCTTGAGCTGATGAGCTGACCTTTGCTTTGCAGTGCTGGAAATGAAAGCTCAAAATAAACACCTGGGGAGTGGTAGCAAATCTTTGTTGGTTTTCTGGAGACCTCAGGCTCACCAGGATTGTGGGAGCCCCCAAAATTCTCTTACTCTGCCTCTGTAGGGAAATAGATTTCTTCAGAGACTTGGATTTGACTGCCTTGGTGCTAATTATCATGCCAAACCATGGCCTGTGGAGATCACTTGCAAATCACATGCAAAGTCTTACAGTGAAAGGCATTACTCTGCTATTTGTAAGATGTGAAAAGGTAGGGTTTAATGTTTTACAGGTATCCCAAAGGAGAATTCCTTAGCATCATCCTTCTGTGTCCAGCTGTATGCAACTGTGTCCAGTTCTGGTGCTCCCATCATAAGGACACAGAGCTGTTGGAGCAAGTCCAGAGGAGAGCCCCAAAGATGATCCAAGGACCTTTGCTATGAGGATGGGCTGAGGGAGCTGGGGTTGTTCAGCCTAGAGAAGACAAGACTCTAGGGGGACCTTAGAGCTGCCTTCCAGTAGCTGAAGGGATCCTACAGGAAGGCTGCAGAGGGGATTTTCATGAGGGACAAGGGGGAATGGTTTGAAGCTGAGGGAGAGAAGGTTTAGACTGGATCTTAGGGCTCTGGAATAGGCTGCCCAGGGAGGTTATGGATGTCTCCTCCCTGGGGGTATTCAAGGCCAGGTTGAATGACACCCTGAGCAGCCAAGTCTAGGAGGTGTCCCTACTCATGGCAGGGAGGTTGGAGTAGGTGATCTCTGAGGTCCCTTCCAACCTAATCCGTTCTATGATCCTTTTAAATCTGAGCTCTGTCTGGCAGATGTGGAATGGTTAACAGCTTCAGAAAATGTGTTCAGGTCATTTGCCTGTTAGTGTAGTTGAGGCTATTGGTGAAAGATTTCAGCAGTTAGACATGCACACAGCAATACTTTCCACGTATGGATAGCTGGAGTCCCTGAGGCAAAGTTTGGTGTGTTTGCAATCAGCTCTGGTCATGTGTTGAAAATCAGAGGTTGAGTGTAGTCTTCTCAATGAGGAGGGCATAAAATTAAGGATAAATCCCATCCTGATGGTTGAAAAAGTACTGAATTAGTTTGTCCCAGTCCCATCTTCATGAATGATCCTCAACTGTTTCACTGACAGAAATGCTCTCTGACAGCCTGAGCACGTGCACCTGCTTTCAGGATGCTCCTTGCCTCTCCTGTAGACAGGAGCACTGACCACAGAACGGTGCTGAACACAGCCCTTGCTCTCAGCATCACTCTCACGTTACCATGAGCTGATGGCACCAGGCAGAGCTATTAGAAGAGGGCGTTTCCAGGGACCTGAGGCTGGTGTGGCTGTGGGGCTTGGTCTCCAGGAGTGATCTCATGGTGTGGTCCTGTTCAAAGCTGGAGTGACCCTTTCCTAATGCTGGATAGGCTGCTTGGTGATCCCTCCCAGCAGGGAGCCTTGGTGTCCTGCCAAGGAAGAGCTGCCTCCCAGCTGACCCTCACTTGTTCATGCCTCGTTGGCCTCCAGCTGCATGTTCTGTAGGGCATCTACAGTTGATCTGGATCAATCTGGGTTCAGTGGAAACTTAGAGACGCGGTGAAAGGTTGTGGGGATTGTTAAAAATAACTTTTTGTTCTATTGCTTCTATTCAGCATTAAAAAGACATACAGGGGTGTGGCACAAGTTCTGAGCAGCGAAGAGCAGCATCTGGGAGCACCTTGTGTTTCTCTCACAGCTTTATATTCTTTTCCTGGTTTACACAGGCCACCTGGAGTACTGCATGCAGATCTGGAGCCCCTCTTACATGGAGGTGCTGGAAGGTGTCTGGAGAAGGGCCACAAGGATGATCAGAGGGCTGGAGCTGCTCTGCTATGAGGAGAGACTGAGAGGGTTGGGGCTGTTTGGTCTGGAGAAGAGAAGGCTCTGAGGAGTCCTTCCTGTGGCTTTCCAGTATCTGAAGGGGGCTACAAGAAAGCTGGGGAGGGACTTGTTAGGATCTCAGGTAGTGACAGGACTAGGGGGGATGGAACAAAGCTGGAACTGGGGAGATTCAGATTGGATGTAAGGAAGAAATTCTTTACCATGAGAGTGGTGAGAGCCTGGAATGGGTTGTCCAAGGAGGTGGTTGAGGCCCCATCCCTGGAGGTGTTTTAAGACCAGGCTGGATGTGGCTGTGAGCAACCTGCTGTAGTCTGAGTTGTCCCTGCCCATGGCAGGTGGCTTGGAACTGGATGATCCCTGAGGTCCCTTCCAGCCCTGACTGATTCTATGATATTTTAATAAATATTCTTGACAAATTGAACTAACAAGGTCAGGTGTTTGGTTTGCTCTGCTGCTCCCTCATTGCTTGCAGGAATGACAGATCACTGACAGTGATGCTCCAGGAATGTAATATGGAAATAATCCTGAATCTCTGCTTGCCAGCTCAGCTTCTGACAGCTGCTGAAGAGGTGTAGAGTATTAAGGAAATGCAAATGTTTCTCTGGAGCAAATCACTGCACTCTGCTGCTGCTGCAAGTGTTTGGCACTGGTGGTTCTTCTGAGCTCCTTTAGTAAAGTTGTGGTTCATTTTTTCCCCTGAAAGACACAGAAACATTCAGGTTGGAAAAGACCCTCAGCATCACCAAGTCCAACCCAGAACCCTACTCTGCAAGGCTCACCCCTAAACCATAGCCCCAAGCACCACATCCGAAACACCCTGAAACACCTCCAGGCTTGGTGACTCCACCACCTCCCTGAGCAGCACATTCCAATCCCTGACCACTCTTGCCATGGAAAAAATTCTTCCTTCTGTCCAGTCTAACCCTACCCAGTGGCAGCTTGAGGCCATTCCCTCTTGTTCCATCACTAATTACCTGTGAGAAGAGACCAGCAGCAGCCTCTCCACAATGTCCTTTCAGGCAGTTGTAGACAGCAATGAGGTCTCCGTTCACCCTCCTCTGTTTCACACTAACCATCTCCAGCTTCAGTCACTCTTCATCAGATTTATTCCCCAGGCCCTTCACCTGCTTTGTTGCCCTCCTCTGCACTTAAAGCTGATGTAAGCTTTCATGAAAGAAGGAAAGCAAAATCTGAGTTGCCAGGTTTTCTCCCTTTTCCATGAGAAATGCAGTGAAACCTCAGCCATGAGGGTTTTTTACAGAAAACAAATAGAAAGCATAGAGCTGAGTTCTTTTCAAAGCAGTGCTTACTTTTTCAGCAGCAGCTCAGTAAAGTAGAGCATATAGAGTATATTTAGATGTGAAGAGAAAGATTGTAGAGGGAGCAGGGAAGATGCTTTTAGTGTTGAGAGACGTTTTGAGATCACCTGGATATCAAGAGTTGCCTTAAAGAAGGCTGCTTTTATTGAGAGGGGAATGGGAAATGCCCTGAAAACCCAAGCTGTTTTGTTTTGCAGCCAATCTGCAAGGTCTGGAGGAACATCTCCTGGCTGTTCCCCAGCCTGTAAGGGACAGCCTGGGAATGTGATTTCCTTCCTCTTCAGCTGTGCAGTCTTGGTCAATGTCAAGTACCCTTTGTGGGTCAGCTTAAAGACTGCACAAGATTCTATCTTGTGCTCCTTAGTGAGGTTTGAGTGGGTTCTGCAGTGTTCCAGGCCTTTGGTGGAGAGCTGGTGTTGTGCTTGACAGCAGGCTAGGCTCTGCACTCTGGGTAAACCTTTTCAATCCACTTCAGCTGGTTTTGGAAGTGGAAGTATCGCTTCTGCTTACAGCTGAAGTGCCATTCCTGGCACGAGTGGTTGGCAGATTCAGTTCAGCCATTCTATTCTTGCTTCAGCCTGGGTGATTGTGCTTCACTATGTGGCTTTGCAGCTCTCAGTAGATCCCTGATTCCTGCTGATGGCCATTTCCTTCCTGGCTTATCTGTGCTCTTCTGAGCGCTCCAGCAGACAGTGTGCAAATAAGCAAGTGCTGCCCAGAATACTTAATGGAAGAAGTGCAAGAGAGAGGTGCTGGAGCACAATACAACTTCAGCCAAAGGTTTCAAGAAGCCTCTTTTTCCATGTGAGGACTGCTGAACACTTTTGCATTTTCAGATCTTTTTAGACCACTGTTAGCAGTGCAAAGTCTCTCTCCGTTTGCCCCTTCCATTCTGGGGAGGCAGATCTGCCAGGGCTTGTACATTTCAGCTGCTTTGCCCTTGATGTCTTGTTCCAGTTTTAGGGATATTAACCATTGTTGCCAATGTGTGGAATGCTGAATAGAGGTCCCCAGCCTTAGTGGCTGTATGCAGAGTTCTTTGTGCATTATATTTAGTGCTGATGGAGGCTGCTTTGTCAGCTGTGTGTTGTTGCCTTGTAAAAACTGGCACCATTCAAACCTAAAAGCTTCTGGGGAAAAAAACCCCTTCCTTTTATAACTATTTTAATGTGTTTGATTTGGAACATCCTCTGGGCTGTGGCCACAGAGCAAGTCAGTTGTCAGTGTTACAGTGCCCTGCTCCAAGCACTTGTGCAGAGATGAGCTGGGCTTGGAGGAGCTCAGTGCTCCAGTGCCATGCTGCTCTCAGAGCAAATGGCTGAGATGCACAGGGTGGTTGGTACAGCTGCAGAAGCTGCTCTTTGTGGAGCTGGTGATTCTCCTAACCCTTCCTTCTGATCTGCTGTGGGGAGTACATTGGGGGTCAGAGTTGCAACTTTCCCTTTGCTACTTCTTTCCCCTAGTTCAGGCTGGTGGTGTCGTATTTTTGGAACGTTTTCTTGATAGAGAGAGGTCATACTTTGGGGTGCTAAATAGCTCTGTTTGAGGCATGATGGGAATTGTGAAATAAAAGAAGAGCTTCCAACTTAGGTAACAAATTCCCATGTGTCTTTGTCATCCCCTTCATCTCTGAAGTCAAGGGAGGAGTGAGCTGCCCTTGAACATGAGGCAGTTAAAGGAGCAGTGTAGACCACTGGTTCTGCAAGGTATTAGGGTGCTGCTCTGGAAGAGGGCCAGAATGGCATTGATTTGACAGACTTGTGGCAATGAGAACAGCACTGGGATCTGTGAAGTGTTCTTCTAGCCTGAAAGCAAGCCCGCCAGCAAGATGCTTGGCATATTTGATTGCTGTGCTGGCTAATACCAAACGTACCATCAAAGTTCACAAATGTTTTTCAGTGCTGCTGGCTGCTCTGCCTTTATCCTTACAGGGCATTCTGAGTTCTCAGAGAAGAAAGCAAAGAGCCATTTGGGCTCTAAATCATGCCCCTGTGATTCTCCCATCTCGTTTAGTTCAGGCCATATTGCAAACTTCACAAACAAACCCCTGTTGGTCTGGCATTTCGTATAACTGCTTTAAATCAAGGTTACAGAGTGCAGGTCTGTTAGGAATGGGCCACCTGCCCTGGCTTTGCTGCCTTGGCTCAAGGTGGGTCAGCCAGGGAAAAGCAAGCTTAAAAACAAACACAGAAGGCCACCCCCCAAAATTCCTTAAAAAAAAAAAAAATACCCCAACCCAACAAACCCTCCTAGAGGGGTTTCCAGGAAGTGTTTATTCAGAGTAGTAGAAGGTCTTTCAGAGAAGCACCATGTCTTAAGAATTGCATGCCATCAGGATCTTGGCTTTGATGGGGGGTGGTGGGGGCAAGTGTTTGACTTGCTTGTGAGCTGGGAAGCCTTTGGAGATGGCTGAGTGAGAAGCAATTCCATGTGCCCCATGGTGTGAGCCTGCCTGGCCCCAGGAGCCACATGCTCTGCAGCTCACCCCTGTGTCAGAAGGTGTGTTGGAAGCTGTTCCAAGCACAGAGAAGCAAGGCAGAGATGACAAATTGTTCGTGCCCTGAGAGCAAGCTGGGATTTGGGTATGCTGAGAAGCCATCTGTTTTTCCTTGGCTGCTTTCTTAGCTGGAGGCTTCCTGCTCCTGATTTCTCAGGATGAAGAGATCACAGTGACAGGTAACCCAAACAAAACTGAGCTTTTCAGTACAAGCTCTCCTGACATGGGCCTGAAGTCAAGGCTCCTCTTGGTGTAGTTGGTTTTTCTCCCTCTTGATGGGGGTCTTTGATGGCTGATTTACGGACAAAGGGGAAAATCAGGATGTTTCAGGCTGAGACCTGGCCTCTAATGACTTGCAGGCCTTAGGAACAGTAGATGCTGTGCTGGATCTGCAGTATCTTCTGGAGCCTCTATTACAAGAAGGATCTGGAGGTGCTGGAAGGTGTCCAGAGAAGGGCCACAAGGATAATCAGAGGGCTGGAGCTGCCCTGCTATGAGAGACTGAGAGAGTTGGGGCTGTTCTTGTGGCCTTCCAGTATCTGAAAGAGGCTACAAGAAAGCTGGGGAGGGACTTTTTAGGGTGTCAGGGAGTGATAGGACTGGGGGGAATGAAGGAAAACTAGAAATGGGGAGATTCAGATTGGATGTTGGGAAGAAATTCTTCCCCATGAGGGTGGTGAGAGACTGGCAGAGGTTGCCCAGGGAGGTGGTGGAAGCCTCATCCCTGGAGGTTTTTGCAGCCAGGCTGGATGTGGCTGTGAGCAACCTGCTGTAGTGTGAGGTGTCCCTGCCCATAGCAGGGGGGATTGGAGCTGGCTGATCCTTGAGGTCCCTTCCAACCCTAAGAATTCTATGATTCTATCTCCTCAGGGTACCAAGTGACTGACAGGAGTGTGCAGAGAGCACAGCACCAGGTGGCACTGCAGCAAGCTCTCACTGTGGGCCCTTCAGCAGTGGGGAAAAAGAAAAGCAGCATAGCACCTAGCATTTTGAAATATGTCAAGTGCAAGAGTGCTTGGAGACCTGTGCTTTCTGCTGTCAGAAAGAAAGCACTCAGTACTAAACCAGACTGGCTGGTGCTGTCTGCTGAGCACTGAACCTGCTTGACCTTGCATGCACCAGGTGTGTACAGGCTAGGGCTGGCACAGGATAGCTGCTGAGAAGTACTTGTTTGGAGGCCAGAGTTCTTGATCCAGCTGTGAAGGAGGCTTTGCTCTCAGACTGCTCTGGAGGGGCATAAGGAGGAGCAAGCAGGCTGTCAGAGGAGCTGGTCTCATTTGTTGCCTGCTTGTGGGGAGCTGCTGACGTGTGGGCTGTGACATCCCTAGTTGCTGTGGAGATGTTACAGCTCCCATCCTGCTGGTGCTGGTGGCTTCTGTGCTCAGGGTTGAGGCAGGATGTGGTGGAGGAGAAGACAGGGAAAGGAGTGAGGGTTCTGGTCCAGGCAAGGCAGATTTTCTTTAACCCTCTGATGCCCCTGACTGGTGTCTGTATGAGAGCCAGCAACCACTGCAAGGATTGCCTGGGGGGTGTGCTGCAAGTCTTTGTTCTGGAGTAGCTGCAGCACTGGCAGCCCGGGAGGGGCATGCTGGTGCAAATGGAGCAGAGATGTGCTGCTCTGTCCTTTGTGGCAAGCTGTGCAGAGACTGGGAAGCCTTTAGCTCTGGTAGTTCTTACCTGCTGGCTACTTGGTGCAGCTCCTGCTAGTCCCACAGGGTGCAGGGGCAGATGGGAATGGCTCCTGGCAGGCGGGAGAGAGTTCCTGTAGCATGCTTGGAATAGCTGATCCCGGTGATCAGCTCTGCTGTCTGGGGAAGGGGCAGGGAGGAGAGGGCAGTTTGCATTAAGGAAGTCATGCAAGAGGAGGGGTGAGCTGGGGAGTGGAGTGCTGCTGGGTTTGCTCCAGCTCTGAATACCTCTCCTCTTTGTTCCCTAACCCTGATTTGGTTTTGCTTTCTTCCTCCCATAGTCTCTTTTTGTTTGGGATGGTGAGTTGATGCTCTTGTGCCAGTCTGTAAAGCCTGCCCTGCACCCTGGCTGGCTTTCTGAGCTGTGCCTTCTTTTTGTTGTTGGCTCCCTGAGAAATTAAGCCCTGGCTACAGAAGTGGCTTGACTAGCTGACATCCTAAAGGCTCTCCCCGCTGGATGTGCTGCTTTGACTCTCTCCTCGGGTGCTCCAGTGGCATACTGACATTTCAGTGCTGTGAGGCTTTCTGGGCAAGAGGCTTTACTGCAGTGCAGGTGTGTCTCATTCAAGCTTTTTAGAGCCATAGCCACCACTGCCCTTAGGGCAGGTGAATGTGCATATGCCTGGTTGGGCTCTGTGTTGCTGCTTGTTCCTTGGTGCTGCTGCCTCTGGTTACTCCAGCTACCATCACATGAATAAAACAAATATATCCTATATGTAATATGAAAATCCTAGTCCTGAAAGGCTGTCACTGAAGCCTCAACTGTGAATCTGCTTTTTGTATTTGTTCACTTCAGTCTTTAAAGACACTAAAACACCTTCCTGTTGCCTCTATCAAACTTAATACACCAGTACCATAGGCTCTTGCACTGATGTTCACTTTGGTGCCAGGAGGCTGTGCAGTCCCTGTGTTCTGGGTGCTGGATTTGGAAGATGTAATCCAGGAGAGATTTAAGCTAGAGTTGTGCCTGTGCTTGGCTTTGCAGGCAGCGTGGTGTGAAAATAGATGAGGTTGCCTAACTCCTTTGCATTCTGTTGCCTGTCTGAGAATCACAAATCAGCATTTCAGGAAGATTTCCATCTCATTAGGGGTTGGCAGGGACCTCGAAAGCTCATCCAGTCCAACCCCCTGCCAGAACAGAATCACCTATACCAGATGACACAGGAACGTGTCCAGGTGGGTTTTGCATGTCTCCAGAGAAGGAGGCTCCACAACCACTCCGGGCAGCCTTTCCAGTGTTTTGTCACCATCCTTGCTTTGTGGGTTTTGGAGGGCTTTTCCCCCCCTCTAGGTCACCCTTTAAAGCAATTTGAAACCATCAAAATGAAGAGTGAGAAGCCAAATGTTTAGCAGTGGATAGAAGAACTGGGATCCCAGTTGAGGTCGACAGCTGTGTGAAGAGAGCTGTTTCTGCTCTCCCTGAGAAGATGGCTTCCTGAAGAGAGAGAAAGCTGCTGTTTCTCAGTAGCACTGCTCAGTGCAGGTACCTGGAGGCAAGCAGCTGGGGACAGGCTGATTTCCTGCCAGCATGACTTGGAGTCCATCAGATCTGTGCCAGGCGGTCAGAACACAGTGTGACACAATTGCCATCTTGCACAAGAAGCTCTGCCTGGATACCTGGAGAGGATGTGGAGATTTAGCTTTAACCCCTGTGGGTTTCACCAGCATCGTCGTGCCTCAGTAGTGCCCTTCCCTTTCCAGACTGCTGAAGCACTAAGATATGAGAAGTATGTATAAGTATGGATGTAAACTCTTTTGTGAGCCAGAGTTACTTAGCTTGCAGGAATCCTCATCCCTTTCTGCCTTGGGTGAGTCCCCAGAGCCAGGCAGCAATGTCTTGTCCCACCAGAAGAAGCCATCTCAGCATTTCCCCACTGATGTGGTGGACTGGAGTGCCTGAGCTTGGGTGTGCTTTAATCCTTCCTCATACTAACTGTGTGCTGCTCCTCAAATAGCAAAGGTACCCATGCAGAATTCTAGGATCTTTTAAAAATCCTGCAAGTCTGCAGAATGTTGGCACTTCCCCCCAGTTTTGCATGGAGGTATGTTTGGAATAGATCTGAAGTGAGCAGGGCAGTGTTTCAGCTGTGAAAGGGTAGTGTCTGGCTGTGCAGGTATGTCCTTGTGAAGTCCTGGGTAGAGCCTGTTGTGTACAGTGAGCTGCCACCCTCTTACCTGTCTGAACAGGACCTGCTTGCTGCAGCATTTCTGTGCTTCTTAATGCCTAGAATCTGAAGAGCTTAATTCTCTGTATGAATGCTGGGAAGAGGATTTCAAGATCCTTGAAAACAAGAACAATGGCAATACTTGCTCTGCAATTGTTTCCTGGCTTCCTAAAGCTTACTTGCATGGATCTGTAGCCAGCACAGCTAACTGAAGGTTACCACTTAGCTTGGTGGTGTGGATGAAGGGGAAACAAATGCAGGACTATAATGTTGATTTGCAAGTTACTCAGGTTGTATTTCTGGCATAACAGAAAGCAGAGCACTTGACCTCTGCCTCCTCATCTACTTTCTTCTTGCCTTGGAGCTTAACTGAAAATGGGACTGAGATTAGATAATTTTGAGGGAATTAGCTTTGGAAAGTGAAGCAGCACTCTTCTTGCAGCTTCTCCTATTGCAACCCTTGCCCAAAGGCCCCACTCTCACACTTCAGTGACATCAGGGGACAGCTCTTCTCCCTCTTTTCCTCCCTGAGCTGGCTCTCCTAGGCCCTCGCAGAGCTCTGCCTTCAGCAGGAGGTGCAGCATCAAGTACATGCATGTGGTGTTGCCTTCTCCCTGGGCATGTGTGGAGCAGGCCCAAGGAGGTGCTTGTGCAGTTGGTTCTTCGTGCACTGCATGCATTCATACCTCACTTCAGCAGCTGTCTGAAAAATGCTGTGCAGGGCTTGTGACTCCAGCCTCTCCTGCACAGATGCCCCTGTAGCTATATGCAGAATAGCTCTGTTTGTCTGGGCAAGTGAATGTGTGGGTGGCTGTCTCCCTCCACTTCTTCTTCAAGTGGCTTCTGATTTATTTTTGGGACTGACTTGGGTGTAAAGTGTCAGCTTGGTGTAGAGTGCTTAAAGCTGAGATTGAAAGCACTGGGATAGAAGGCTGCTTGCTGTCCTGAAATACTGAAGTAACTTGGGTGACATGAAGCTGTCCAGTGACTAAATAAAAGCTAATTTCTTCCATAGTAGCCTTTGGCTGGTTGAGGTTCACAGACCTCAGAAGAGAGCTGCCTGGCATGAAACATCTTCTGTCATGACAATGCCTTCACAGCTTTTAAGCTGGACAAAGGGTGGTACCTGTGTGGTGAGCTAGAGTTTTCCTGTTCCAGCTCCTGTCCTGCAGTTGATTGGAGTTCTCTACAGCTGTGGATGCATCTGTTATTTTCCTAGACTACTGTGGGCCTTAATTAAAATACAGGTCTTTAATTTTTAATTTTTCCTTCCTGTTGATTTGACTTTCTCTGCGTGAGCAAGATCTCAGTGCAATTGCTGTGCTCCCTGTGGAGAAGCAGACATTTAATTCAGTGAGGCAAACTCTTTCTTGGAGGGGGTTTGTTTTCCTGATCTTCCTACTTGGATGGATGCAAAAGGAAAGGATCCAGTGAGTAAAGAATGTGAGACCTTGTTTGGTTGTTCTGGACATGTTTGCTGGATCTTGGTTACCAAAATGTTGTGTTCTTTGCAGGTACCTGCCTCCTTCAGCAAGGAGCTCATGATGAAGCTATTCAACACAGCTTGCATTAGCAGAGCGAGTTGAAAGCATTGGGTCAGGTTCAGATTTCCTCTTTAAAACCGTGTTCCTGCAGCAGTGATGTAAAAAGATGAAGAGTTTTGGTCTTGTGTGGTGCATTAGTGTCTCGTGTTTTGGTCTGGTATGATGCATTAAGCTCTGGTGTTTTGGTCTGGTATGATGCATTAAGCTCTGGTGTTTTGGTCTGGTATGATGCATTAAGCTCTGGTGTTTTGGTCTGGTATGATGCATTAAGCTCTGGTGTTTTGGTCTCGTATGATGCATTAAGCTCTGGTGTTTTGGTCTGGTATGATGCATTAAGCTCTGGTGTTTTGGTCCCGTATGATGCATTAAGCTCTGGTGTTTTGGTCTGGTATGATGCATTAAGCTCTGGTGTTTTGGTCCCGTATGATGCATTAAGCTCTGGTGTTTTGGTCTCGTATGATGCATTAAGCTCTGGTGTTTTGGTCTCGTATGATGCATTAAGCTCTGGTGTTTTGGTCTCGTATGATGCATTAAGCTCTGGTGTTTTGGTCTCGTATGATGCATTAAGCTCTGGTGTTTTGGTCTCGTATGATGCATTAAGCTCTGGTGTTTTGGTCTCGTATGATGCATTAAGCTCTGGTGTTTTGGTCTCGTATGATGCATTAAGCTCTGGTGTTTTGGTCTCGTATGATGCATTAAGCTCTGGTGTTTTGGTCTCGTATGATGCATTAAGCTCTGGTGTTTTGGTCTCGTATGATGCATTAAGCTCTGGTGTTTTGGTCTCGTATGGTGCATTAAGCTCTGGTGTTTTGGTCTCGTATGATGCATTAAGCTCTGGTGTTTTGGTCTCGTATGATGCATTAAGCTCTGGTGTTTTGGTCCCGTATGATGCATTAAGCTCTGGTGTTTTGGTCTCGTATGGTGCATTAAGCTCTGGTGTTTTGGTCTCGTATGATGCATTAAGCTCTGGTGTTTTGGTCTCGTATGATGCATTAAGCTCTGGTGTTTTGGTCCCGTATGATGCATTAAGCTCTGGTGTTTTGGTCCCGTATGATGCATTAAGCTCTGGTGTTTTGGTCCCGTATGATGCATTAAGCTCTGGTGTTTTGGTCCCGTATGATGCATTAAGCTCTGGTGTTTTGGTCCCGTATGATGCATTAAGCTCTGGTGTTTTGGTCTCGTATGATGCATTAAGCTCTGGTGTTTTGGTCCCGTATGATGCATTAAGCTCTGGTGTTTTGGTCCCGTATGATGCATTAAGCTCTGGTGTTTTGGTCCCGTATGGTGCATTAAGCTCTGGTGTTTTGGTCTCGTATGGTGCATTAAGCTCTGGTGTTTTGGTCTCGTATGGTGCATTAAGCTCTGGTGTTTTGGTCTCGTATGGTGCATTAAGCTCTGGTGTTTTGGTCTCGTATGATGCATTAAGCTCTGGTCTTTTGGTCTCGTATGGTGCATTAAGCTCTGGTCTTTTGGTCTCGTATGGTGCATTAAGCTCTGGTCTTTTGGTCTCGTATGGTGCATTAAGCTCTGGTCTTTTGGTCTCGTATGGTGCATTAAGCTCTGGTCTTTTGGTCTCGTATGATGCATTAAGCTCTGGTCTTTTGGTCTCGTATGATGCATTAAGCTCTGGTCTTTTGGTCTCGTATGATGCATTAAGCTCTCATGATTTGCTAACCTGAGAGTCAGGCAAGTACCTCGTGCCTCTTTGCCATGGAGGGTGATGTGTGACCCGAGGGAATGCAAGCCTCCCAGCAGACACTGCCTGCTGCTGTGTGTGACCCAGCTGTGCTCCTAGCCTTCAAAATATGGTGGAAATCTTGGCCTTCAGACTTGTGTTGCCCCTGTTTGAGCATTTGCTTAACTGGATGTGCGCAGCCATAGCTCCCTGCTGCAATGAGCTTGCAAAGAAAAGATTCATCTGCACCTCCTGTATTGCAGTCCCAGGCTTTTTATAGACTGCTCAAAATACTTCAGGCTCATTCAGCTCCAGACTTGAGGCTTCCTCAGTTCCTCTTATGTCTATGTGCTAGGTTATTTCCCCTGTGTTCACAGAGACCATGTGTATATGCATTAGAAACTTCCAGCTGTAGCTATGTTATTTTTTTTTCCCCACAAATCTTTCCAGGCTGACCTGTTGTCTGTCTTGGTTTGTTCTCACCAGTGTTTAATTGTAACAGGCTGGTTGATAGAAGCGTTCTGTGAGGCCATCAGCCTTCCCAATCTCTGAGATTGGATGGCAGTACAGCAAAACCTAGCCTGAGATAAGTGTATGGAAGGAGTCGCTGCTGCTATCAGAGGCGGTTACAACAGGCAAATCCTTATCATGCCCTGAGCATGTGAGCAGTTAAGGTTCCTTGTGCTGGTGGCAGGGACACTGTCCTGGCTTTGGCTGCAGTGCCATGCTTGGAAAGTATGTCTGTCATGCCTGAGTAAGGTATGGCCCCTTTCTCCCACATATTCCAAAGGTTGCTTTGGTTTGTAAAATGCAAACTTAGACTTGAGACCTGGAACTTGTTGAGGACAAGAGTGATTTGGTGGGATTTAAACTCTGTCTGATTTGTGTTCCATTCCCCACTCTGATAGAGAAGACAAACATTTCATTGTTGGTTTTTTGTGTCTGTGAAGTGCCTTTTAGTACCAGCAGCCCAGCAATGGGGGATAAAGAAAGCAGATGTGTCCCTTGTCTTTTTTTTAACTGCTTTTGTTTCTCTGATCGTGGTAAAGCAGGCTTTTCATATTTTTAATTGTTGTTTTTTTTCCCCAAGCAGCAAGTGCTCCACAGGGCTTGATCAAAGCTCATAAATGATGAATTGAAGCAAAGCCCAGTGGAGAACAGAACACCCTCCTTGTGCTCTGCTCTGTCTGGTCAGAATGCCATTGTTTCTTCCCCTACCTTTTTCACCCTCCAGCTTGGGCTGGAGAGAAAAGGCCTTTGTTCCTTGCCTCTCAGCCCAGACAATGCCAGTGTGTTGTGCTACCTCTGCTCTTGGCACCTGACCGCCCGGGCTCCCTGGCTGTTGGTCAGCAGAGTGCAATTGTTCTCCAGCTAAAGCCTTACAAAGAAAACAAATGGCATCACAACCTCTTTCCTCTAGATCCTGGCCCAGCCAGCATCTCTGCTTGCTGCTGTCTCCAGCACTTCAGGTTGAGGGATGCAGCTTCATCTGATGCCCAGTGCACAGGGGACACTTGTCTTTGCCTCTGCTTGCCTGCTTCTGCAGGTGCCTGCCTTGCCTGGGGGGATGCTCAGCCGTGGGTGCAGGCACGTGTGGTTCCCCTCTGCCAACCCAGCTGCAGCTGTCCTGCCTGCTTCTGCCATCCCTCACCTCGGGATGGCACCCAGCCCCTCCAGGCTCATGCTGCCTGGCACGTGTGTCTCAGTGACACTGCGCACAGCTGATGGTCCTGTGACAGAAGGGAGTGGAGGCCAGGGCAGGCCTCTTCTACCTTCCTTGTAACTTCTATAGCGTCTCTGGCCATGCTGTCTTCTGATGCAGAGCTCTGCACAGCAGAGTGATCTCTTAGTCTTGGGCTCTAGGGGCTGGTAGCAGGAACCACTGTTTTGCAAGTGGGCAGAGAGCGTAGATTGCGTGGGCTGTGGTGGAAAGGAGGCAAGGACAAGTTTGGAAAAGTGCTTGAGTGAAGGCCATAAGACCTAAGACATCTCTTCCATCTTCCAAGCCCTGTGTGAGAGGGCAGAGCTCAGGGGGAACAGCAGACATTTCTGGATGAGGCAGGCAGCAGTTGCTTCAACGTCTGCCACTGCTCTTGTCAGGAAGAGCCTTTCCTGCAATTTTGCACCCAGGATGATTGTTTACCATCAAGCATTGCAGCAAAGCAGTGTTTCAGCTTCCCCTGCGGTGAAGAAGGTGATGGAGGTGCACACTACCCTTGCCAGTGGTGACTTGTGTTGCTGGCACCAGTGTGGAATCATGTAGTTGAGGTGCAGGCTTCAGTGAGTGGCACTTGTGCTGCTGCTGCCTGGGCATGCACCAATATGTGCATGTGCAAAATGCCAGCTCCTCTCCCTTTGCATCTGCTGCTGGACTTGGCCCCCTCAGGAACAGCCCTGATGTTATGCTTGAGCTGGGAGAATGAGCCCTTCAGAGAGGCCATGCTGAGGCTTGCTGACATTCCATGTCAGAGGCTGAAGGTGCCCATCCTGTGGGGTAGAGATGTGGCACAAAGGCAGTGCTGGCTCCTGGCCACTGTGGTAGTGATGTCAAGTCACTAGAGCCCCCCCAGCAACTTTCTCTAGCCTCTGCTTTCCTCAGGCTGAGCTGTCATTGCTTCAGGTTTCTCTTTCCCTGAAGCTTGTTTCTAGGCATGCTGCCTTTGTCACACCAGCTGGTGGCCACTTCTGTGGAGCTGTGGCAATGCCAATACTGTGGTCCCATTACTTCAAAGCCTTAACTTAGCAGCAGCCAGTTTAAACTTTGCCTGCTCCCAGCTCCCTGTGCTGGAAGGCAGAAGTGCAAACAGCTTTAACCAGAACAATGTAGCATTGCCTGGGTAAAGAATGTGATTTACTTGCATATGTGTGGCATGTGAACGCCAGGGCCAGAGGGCACAGCTTGAGTCCTCTCTTTTTTTTTTTCTCTTTTTTTCTCTTTTTTTACTTTCCTATTAGAGATCCCCAAGCCACTTTTGTTTGGGGGTGAGGAGGAGAATGTGTGGGTTTACAAGAGGAGGTGGGAATGAGATCTTTGGGTGCCAGGAGTTTGAAACTGAAAAAGCCAACAATCTAGGAAAGCTTTGTAGACAAGTTTAAAATTAGTCTGACCTAGTGTTCTTATGTTGCTGGAATTTCAGTCTTCTGACCCTAAAGCTTTTGTTCTGACTCAGAGCAAGAGTTCCCAGGCTGTGGTTGGTTGGAAGACCATACTGTGAGGCTCTCTCATGTGGCCATGGGTCTGCATCAAACAGAGACCTACCTCCTGTCCACCTCCTTGTATTTGTGAGAGGTTGGAGTGATGCAGTCTGACAAGGCAGGCACGCCTCACATATTTCTGCTGTCTTTGTCTGTATCAGTGTGTGCCTGGTGTCTGGAGCCTGCCCACCCTCAAACTGGGGTATTGCTGTGTGAAAAAGCTGATCAGAGCCTTTCCCTTTTCAGACATGACTGTAACTGTTTTTCTTCTGTTCCTTTTGCAGGTTGTGCAGCTTGACATTAAAGAAACTGGTGGTCTTAAAGGAATTGGATAAGGAGCTTATTTCTGGGGTAATTGCTGTTAAAATGCAGGTAATTGCTGCTCAGTTCTAAGAATTAAATGCATTGCTTTGGTAAAAAAACTGGTAGGTGCCTGGCTGAGCTTCACCCCCATGTGAGCATCTGTTGCAGCCACAGGCTGCTGGAGTAGATCAGGACATTCTGGGTGTGTGGAGTCTCTTGTGATCCTTCCCCCATCTTCCTGCTGAATTTCACTGTTGTAAGTGAAGCATATCGTTTGCTGAGGGCTCAGCGTGAGCTTATCTGTATGTAAAAATGCTCTTTACAGGTCACATGCTGTCACCTCTTCTTCCTCAGCTGTCTCTAAATCCAAGCCTCATTCAGCTCTTTTCAGGGCTTAACATCTTGGTAACTGGGTCCTGGTTTAGGGGATCTGCCTTTCTCTGCTGATAGGCAGCTCTGCTCTCAGGTGTCCAAGTAATTTCATGGCCAGGTGCTTGTCAGTGGATTTGTGAGGGGCCTGTGCATTGTGATCTGCTTCCAGCCAAGGTAAATAACCCACTTTGCAGCACATGTTTGTGACATTTAATTAGGTGCCTCCATGTAGGTCACACTGCCTAGAGGCAGGCTAGGAAGGAAGGGGACTCGGTTCCATAGTGCGTCAGTGCAGCTCACGTGCACCAGCCACTGCAAGAGCTGAAGTGCTCCATGGGTGAAGCCTAGCTGACCTACAAGTAGAAAACCAACATTAAGCATGCAGAAAAACAGCTGCTTTTCAAATAAAATGCCATGAAAACAGCTGCTGGGAGCTACTGGTGTCAAAACAGACGCGCAGTCGCCTAGCTTGGGAAATCCTGCAGGCTCTGTGGTGCAAGAACATGCAGCCGAGGATGTAACCAACATCCCTCATTTCGATGAGCAGTCCACCTGGGGTCAGAATGCATCCCTCTGTGTTGGAGGGGCTTTGTGCACCCACAGCAGGTAGCAGAAAGGCAGGGAATTGTTTCACACTCCTGGATTCATGGGAACCTTGTTTCAAGAAGCACAGCTTTTGAGTTTCCAGGCTGTCAGATACTGCTTATCAGGGCTGACAGCTTTCCATATGTTTGTACTCCTGGATGGTGGATGCATCACTGTAATGGCCTGAGGCTTGTCAGTGTAGAGCATGTCAGGCTTGGGTTGGAGAATGCAGTAGCTTTTGCTACAGCAAAACCTTTTCCTGCCCAGGTGACTGCTGTCTGCTCACAGTTTTGTGGGTGAAAAGGTTGGAAATACTGCCCCAGACCTGCAAGTCCGGAGGGAGCTTTACCATGTGGGACTTGCTTGTCTGTTTTGGGTAGAGGTGATCTGCCTTGTTACGTTCAGTCTGACACTGGACCTGAGCACTTCTGCAGTCCTTTTTACATCAGGGCAGATCCCTGAAGAAGTGGAAGGCAGAAGGACTTGCCCTGGCTGCCCTTTGGGGTGCTCATTTGTCAAGTTCCAGGCTGCAGCTCACATCCCCAGGCCATCCTTTTGCCTTTGGTCTGCCCTTTCAGTTGCCCTAGAGGTGACAGTGGGTGGAATGATCCCGTGGCTGCGTTCCCGGAGGGTGCCTCACCTTGGCTGTCCCTTGTGCTGGATCAGCAGCCATATTTCTTTGTGATGTGCTGTTTAGCCGTGGGTCAGTAGCACTGCAGCTCTGGGACACAGGCAGGTTTGAAGCCCTGTTATTGAAAATCCTTTTATAGCTTGCAGGTTATGGTGCTGCTGCTGACAAGCTCTTTCAGGGACACTTAATTTGCCAGCGCTCAGGTTTCTGACATGGCTGTTGTTTGAGGCTGCTGGTGCTGGACCATCATATCCCTGATCTGGGTGAAATGACTCCCTGCCCTTGTGTGGGGAATTGCCAGAGAGAGGTGGCAGGCACTGGAGTCCTTCCAGAGGGGCTGGCTGAATTCAGGCCTGATGAGAACATCTTACTTGCATTTCCCCAGGTCTCGTTGCAGCCTCCTGAACAGCCACGTTCAAAGAGCTGTCAGCTGTGTTTCCCAAGCTGTTGCTCTCTTTATCTGCTGCAGTCTTTTTTCAAGCAGCTGTATTTGGTCTTCCCTGAGCTTTGGCGTTGCGTAACAAGCTAAGCAGGATCGCTGGCATTAGGAGCTTTGCACCAACGGCACAGATGCTGCTGTGGCCAGCAGCGAGGCTAGCTGGGCTTTTCCTGCAGGCCTGCTGCTTTTCCTGGGGGAGAAGCACTTGGGCTTCTCACACTGCTCTGCTGTCAGTCTTCTGATCAGCTGGAGCTCGGGCACCTCGGTGTTCCCGCAGAGGAGCTGTGCGAGAGCTGAGGCACTGCTGTGAGTCACTCTGGTTGCCTGAGCAGTGAGTCTGGGGAGGCAGGGATTGTAAATGGGTCTCTGCTGCCCTCTCATCTCAGGATGCTATTTGAGGCTGATACTGGCAGACCAGATTTTCTTTTGGATGTGGCTGGAGGTGTTTACTCCCCCAGTCTGTCTCTGATTTCCCAGATGCTCTTTTCTGAGAGCTTTTGGGAGATCAGCCTGCCTGGACAAAGCCAGATCTGCAGCATCAGCAGAACACTGAACCAGGGACCTCTGAAACTTGCCACTGTGTTTGAACAGCACAGACGGATTTGCTAGTCAGCAGTCAGTCACAGTTTCCTTCAAGTTTCCCCTGAAACATTCCCTGAAATGAAATGATCACACAGTAAATAGCTCATGACTTGGTTAGCATACAGCAGCCCAAACTCACTGCTGGTTTGGACTTGCCCTGTAATGCTCTCAGGTCTCCAGACTCCACTATGATGCTTACTAGATTGTTTTGTTTTTTTTTTTTTAATACCCCCAATTACTGTCAGTTGTTTAAAACAGGTTGGAATCTTGGAATCTTCACTTTCCCCAGGGAGGGATTTATGCAGGAAAAGGAAAGACCAGTCTGTCGTGGCCAAGGCTGGAGACTGAAGCATGATGCTGCAGTCTCCAAACCCAGGAGTGTACCTCCTGGACAAAAGTGAAAATGGGAGACTTTTTAACTTGAGGGGTGGGGGTTGACTCAGAGCTTTTGAATGGTGGGGTTTGGCAGGAAAAAAAAAACTGCTTTGTTGTAGGTGGAGGCAGTAAATATGCCCAAATCTTCACTGGGCAAATCTCTTCTTTTCCTTTCATGAATATTTCACAGAAGCACGAGGTCAGACCCATCCATTCACTGCGGTAGTCCCTGACAATGTTTCCTGGTTTTCAGTGAATAGTACTGGGGTGGGGTGTAAGGGCTGGCTCCTGGGAAGCTCACCCAATGGCCTTTGTTTCTGTGCAGGGCTCCAAGCGCATCCTGCGGTCTCACGAGATCGTATTGCCCCCGAGTGGACACGTGGAGACCGAGCTGGCGCTGACCTTCTCGCTGCAGGTGAGCTGGGATGTGGCCTGGGGACCTGCCATCCTGGGGTGCAGCAAGAAAAGTGTGGCCAGCAGGGCAAGGGAGATTCTTCTCCCACTCTACTCTGCCATGCTGAGACCACAGCTGCAATCCTGTGTCCAGTTCTGGGCTCCCCAGTTCAAGAGAGACAAAGACCTGCTGGAGAGAGTTCAAGGGAGAGCCAGGAGGATGCTTAGGGGACTTGAGCATCTCCCCTGTGAAGAGAGACTGAGAGCCCTGGGGCTGTTTGGAGAAGTAAAGGCTGAGAGGGGATCTGATCAATGTCTATCAATAGCTGAGGGGTGGGTGTCAAGTGGAGGGGGCCAAGCTCTTTTGGGTGGTACACAGGAATAAGCCAAGGAACAATGGAGACAAACTGGAACAGAGAAGGTTTCACCTCAATGTGAGGAGAAACTTCTTCATAGTGAAGGTGACAGAGCCCTGGAGCAGGCTGCCCAGGTGGGTTGTGGAGTCTCCTTCTCTGGACACATTCAAAACCTGCCTGGATGCATTCCTGTGCAGACTGCCCTGGGTGATGCTGCTTTGGCAGAGGGGTTGGACTTGATGATCTCTGGAGGTCTCTTCTAGCCTCTAATGTCATGTGAGACTGATCCTGTGCCTTGCTGCTTTAGAGTGAGCCGAGGTGCACAGTGGGTCAGGGATGAGCCTTCCAGTGCCACCTGAGATGTTGTTCTTGTGAAGCCTCAGCCGTTTCTGAAGAGCTGTCAGAGCTCTTGGCTGCATTCTGGGCTGGGGGAATTTGAGCAAAAATGGTCCAGATGCTTCCAGGATCTGGGGAGGGGGAAGCCCATTAAGAAGGCTGCTATATAAACCCTTGGAATTGTTCTTGGGGGTGACCCTGCATCATGTGAATCAGCTTCTCTAATCCTGGCATGTCTTGGGGGGAGCAGGCAATTTGCAGGTCCTCAGTGCAGTGACACAAATTTGTCTGAATTGCCTCTCAGCATGGAGGTCCTGGGGCACAGGGTGCTGGTTCACAGTGTTAGGGCACCTTCCTTGTTGTGCATCCAGTATCCTCCTTATGGCAAAGCCTTTTGTTGCCTTTGTGGGCACTGGAGAGTGGTAGCCATGGAGGGTGGCATGCAGAATCAGTCAGGCTGATGGAAGGCAATAGCAGGAAGGGGTCAGGAGAGCTTCTGATTTGGAGTTGCTGAGGGAGGCACTGTTTAGGGAAGCAGGAGCAGAGCACAGACAGTAACTACTGGCTCTAGAGCCATAGGAATAGCTGGGAACTGTATTTTATTGGTTCCTCTTTTCCTCAAAGTATGCTGCCCTGGAGCTACCTCCTGAGCAGGGAAATAAGATAAATAGAGGCTGGCTTGCTACAAGCAAGAGGGAGGGAGGATACTGCAGACACTCGGATGCATTCATATCTGGATTATCAGTGGTTTGGGAATACTGGTTAGCTCTTGAAGTCATGAGTTCGATCTGGTAAGGAGAAAGGCTCAAGTGATGCTGTGAGATGGACTGATTGTTACTCAGACCTGGGCAGACTCAAGGCACATCAGTTTTCCTTGCAGACAGATGATAACCCTGCAGCTTCCCAGGCAGATACACAGATGGTGGCTGCTTCTGATTCTGTTCTGGTGAAGCCCACAAACTGTGCTTGCTGCAGCAGTGCATCTCCCTTTTTGTGAACAGGAATAACAGAGGCCACATGCCAGCAATTCCTGGGGTTGCAGCTTTCCCATGGCTGGGAGCAGAGCTGTAAGATGAACAGTTCTCCCTCTGCCAGGCCTGTGTCAGCAAGGAGCAAGGTTTTCTGCAGATCTTTTTGAATTAACTAGGAATGTGTGAGGGCTTTTTTTTTTTTCTTTTTTTTCTTTTTTTTTTTCCTTGGGACTCAAGAGCAATGCTGCAGCAGGACAAAGAACATTGCCTTTAACTCAATTTCCTTTGAAGGGGCTGGGAATGGAGCCAGAATGGGGGAGAGCAGTGATGTCTGTGACACTGAGCCTTCAGAAGAGCAAGCTGAATGCAGGGATGTGCTGCTGGTCCCCTGCTGCAGGAGGGATTGGTGGGCTTGAGTGCAGTGAGGCCTGGGAAACCTTCCTGAAATAGCACAGGAGGAGTTCTAGGACAGTTTTATTGTTACTTAATTGGATGATGACTGGAAAGCTACTCCTAGCTAACCATGGCAGCTTAAGCCAGATACAGAGCCTGGGATATATCTGAGAGTGGCAAAGGGCCACAGGGTAAAAGCATGTGGACGTCACAGCACAAGCAGGGCTCAGTGTCTGCATGTTGCTCTGTCAGCTCTTCAAAGAGTGCCTTGCTTTGTGCTACCTGTCTGGATTTGCAGCTCTCCTATCCTCACAATCACTGCCTTCTCAGCTGCTCCTCCTGGGTGAAAGTCTAGGCCTTTGCACTGAGCACCTTCCTGTCAGAGCTAAGCCAGAAAGGTGCCAGTGCAGGTTGGCACAATAGTGAGCAGCCCACTGTCTGGCAGGCCTCTGCTTGAATAGAAGAGAGGAGTCAGTCTTTGCTTTTGTCACATAGCTGGGGAAAGGCTGGAGTTAGGGATGGGTCTGAGCCCTGCTAGCTAGGGCCAGACCAGTGGTAGCTTTTATGGCAGGTGAGCTACCATCACCCTTGCTTAGCTGGAATGGCTGCTCTGGAGAGGCTGAGAGCCCTGGGGCTGTTCAGTCTGGAGAGAAGACTGAGAGGGGATTTAATCAATGTTTACCAATATCTGAGGGCTGGGGGTGAAGAGGGAGGGGACAGGCTGTGCTCATTTGCACCCTGGCACAGGATAAGGGGCAATGGATAGAAACTCCAGCACAGGAGGTTCCACCTCAACATGAGGAGGAACTTCTTCACTGGGAGGCTCCCAGAGCACTGGAACAGGCTGCCCAGAGAGGTTGTGGAGTCTCCTTCTCTGGAGCCTTTCTGCACCCATCTGGATGTGTTCCTGTGTGACCTGTGCTGGATTCTATGGTCCTGCTCTGGCAGGGGGGTTGGACTCAACGATCTCCTGAGGTCCCTTCTAACCCCTAACATCCTGTGACCCACTGTGGGTTTCAGAGGATCAAGTGGAACTCCCTAGATATTCCAAGCATAACATTGCAGCTCTATGGAGCACTTAATTCCTAGGTTTAATAAACTTTTCCAGATGGAATGTGCTGCTTTACAAAGGCTTCAGAAAGAGTGTCTTGCCTTGACTCTGTTGTGGTGAGTGTGGTGATCCCTTCTTCTCACCCCTTGGAGGTGTCTTGGGGTGCTTGGTGCTTCCTCCCAAAGCCTTGTTTTCAAATGTTTTGAGCCAAGCTGTTTTCCACTCTGTCTGTGTCACAGACTGAATTACTGAGCAGTTCTGATTGGAATCCTTCTGTAGAGCTGACAAACCATGGCTGGTGTTAAAAATAACTTGTCTGTGCTATGAAAATGGCTCAGCTTTTCTCCCAGAGCCCTGGCTTTTAATGGAGGCGATGAGTGGCCTGCATCTCGCTCTGCCTTTCTTTTGTCATCCCTGTGAACGCTCAGCAGAAGTGGTCAGGCAACACACCTTTGAAAAACAGAGACTTGCAGGCACGGACTTGAGCTGTCCAGTTTAATCCCTGAAAATTGTAGACCTTGAAGTGAAGCTGCCCTGGGACCAGGCATGATGTTGGACTTTAGTTGCAAGCTCGTACTTAAACAGCTTTGGTGTGGCCCAAGTGCTTTGAGCTAAGAGGACGGAGACCCTATCCCCTGCTGCCCTGCCAGCACATGAAAGGGCCCCAGAGTTAAAGAAATGGGAGATCTGGGTGCAAAAGATGCCTTGGGCTTTTTGAGCCCCTCTTGCCTCTCCTCTCTAACTTTCTTCCAGCCTTGTTTAGGGATGCTTCATGTCTGTAAATTCACAGACTCCAATTGTGTCTGGATGCAGCTGTGTTTTGGAGTTGTCTTTCAATGTAGGTGGGCTGCAGCTCCTCTCCTCTGCAGGCCTGCTCCCTCCTGCAGTGCACAGTAGATCTTGCCTTTGCAGGGCAATCAGCTAATTAGTATTCTGCTTGTTTGTGTGGCCACTGCTCCCAGCTCTCTACGCAGCAGCCAAGCTTGCTCCAGACTGCAAATTAATATCTCAGGGTTTCTGGTGTCACTCAGCATTTATATTTATCAGGTGTTTTCATCTGCAGGAAGGCCAAGAAGGCCAATGGCATCCTGGCCTTGTATCAGAAATAGTGTGGCCAGCAGGAGCAGGGAAGTCATTCTGCCCTGTACTCAGCACTGGTTAGGCCACACCTTGAGTGCTGTGTCCAGTTCTGGGCTCCTCAATTTAAGAAGGATATTGAGATGCTGGAACATGCCCAGAGAAGGGCAGCAAGGCTGGGGAGAGGTCTTGAGCACAAGCCCTATGAGGAGAGGCTGAGGGAGCTGGGGGTGCATACCCTGGAGAAGAGGAGGCTCAGGGCAGACCTTATTGCTCTTTACAGCTACCTGAAGGGAGGTTGTAGCCAGGAAGGGTTTGGTCTCTTCTCCCAGGCAACCAGCACCAGAACAAGAGGACACAGTCTCAAGCTGTGCCAGGGGAGGTTTAGGCTGGAGGTGAGGAGAAAGTTCTTCCCAGACAGAGATACTGGCCATTGGGATGTGCTGCCCAGGGAGGTGGTGGAGTCACCATCCCTGGAAGTGTTCAAAAAAGGATTGGACGTGGCACTTGAAGCCATGGTTTAGTTAGTCATGAGGTGCTGGGTGAGAGGTTGGACTTGATGATCTCTGAGGTCTTTTCCAACCTTGTTGATTCTGTGATTCTATGATTCTAAGTTATTTTTCACAATGTCCTAAGGGAGAAAAAAAAAAAAGAAAAGGGGGGGGGGCAAGCTGTAGGTGTTGCCTGCAAGAAAAGCATCCTGCCCTTGGGTGTGTCCTGTCTGGGATGCCTGCAGCTGCATTCTCCTGTCTGCAGGTTACATAGGGCTGTGCATTTTGTATGCTTGCAGCTTGTGTCCCATTCACCTCTCTTCCTGAGATGGGACTGGTCCTGGTGGCTGCTGGATCTTTTCTTGAAGATTGCTCTTCCGTTGTATGGCTTTTTCCTCCCCCAACCAAGCGAGCTGAGCCCTGGGGACTGTCGGTGCTCTGAGGAGTATCCTGGCAGAAAGCAGGACTTGACTGCACTGATGCAGATGAGCAGGGCCAGCTGAGGGAGCAGGGTGAGCCTCACTCTTGCCCTGCAGTCTCTGCTTGACTTCACAGCCTCTCTGCTCTTGGGGAGTGTTTTGGAAGGCACATAAACAAGTGTGTTTTCTTGTGTAGGACATGTCTTGAAAGGATTTATGACTTTGCAGAGATTTTCTATGCTTGCCTTGAAATACAACCACTGAGCAATAGAAGTTTTGAGTGTGTTAATGCTGGAAGACACTGACACTAGGCAGAGCCCCGTGCCTGAAGGAGATAGCACCATCCTGGGGAGAATCATGGCATGGCTGTGTAGGTCTCTGTGCTTTAGTAAAAGAGGTACCAGCAAATCCTGGGCCTCTTCATAGCTGTGCTTCCCTTTGCTTGCCTTTCAGAGCACAATAGGCTCTTAAATGTGGGCAGTGGAGGATCAAACATTGAGAAATGTCCTTTTGCTGGAGGGAAGGTAGTGTCCTAGCAGGAGTGCAAGGGTCCTTAGCTGCCTCTGCCACTGCATGTGGTTTGCTGCTTGCCCAAGGGCAGGGCAGCACCTCTGGGGCCCCAGTTCTGGTCAGCTTCCATTTGCCTCTTAAGGAAAGTGTCTCCTGGAGGTTGTTCATTTCTGTAGAGCTGGGTTTGGGTTCAGCCCTTCTCAAACTGAACATCTCCTCTGTGCCCTTGGAACGTGTTTTCAGTGTGCTTTGCTGGGGAAATGAAAGCCCAGAGCTGAGCTGTTGGGACAGAGATGAAGGCTTCCTTGGGATTGTGCACTGAGTGCGAGTTAGCTGTAGGCACTTCTAGAAGGCCTGGGGTTAATCCCTAGGAATGGAGCAGCTTGGGCGATCATGTCAAGAGATTTCATGAACTTTTCCTTTGTGTTTCCAATGGCAGTACCCTCACTTCTTGAAGAGAGAAGGCAACAAGCTTCAGATCATGCTGCAGCGGCGGAAGCGCTACAAGAACCGAACCATTTTAGGCTACAAGACTCTGGCTGTGGGTTCCATCAACATGGCTGAGGTGAGGAGCATTTGACATGATCTCTGTTTACAGAAGTGGACAATTTCTCTTCTCTTCAAACCCATTGTTGTCACTTTCCTCATTGAGAAGTACCTGTCAGGATTTCATGTAGATGTCTTGATAGTTCATCGGTATTAACAGGGCAATATTTTACACAGGTTTTACTACTGAGTGGTAATATTGGACATTTTCTGGGCAGCATCTTAAGACCTAAAGCTTCTAAGAGGTTAGCTTATTATCTACTGAGAGTTGTTGTTGTGGTGGTGGTGGTGTGTGGGTTTTTTTTAGTTAGGGGGGTCCAGATCATAAGTGCAGAACAAGATGGTCAGGGTCACCTGGACAAGCCTTCCAATTCTAAGAAATACTGCAGTGTGGTTTGCTGTGCTTCTCTGTGCCACTGTATGAGTTTAGGATCAAGTGTAGGTTCTCTCCTTTGGCTCTCTGGATGGCTTAGCTCCATGCTTCATTATTTCATGCCCTGCTTGATCCCTGCCACTTCTGTTTCTGAGCATTTCGAGGTGGGCTTAGCTGTAGCAGTTGAGCTCAGCACCAGTATTTTTCATCAGCTTGCATTCTGTCAACAAATGATTTCTCTCCAAAACCAGCTGGTGTTATGCTGTGGTGGATTATTGCTGTATTAAATAATTCTTTACAAAGACCACTCCTTAAACTTGCAGTAAATGGTGAACTCCCTCTTCAAGTGGGCCAAATGCTGATTTGTGCTGTTGTGGCTCACATTTTCCCTGTCCTGTGTTTGATTTGTTTAAGAACTGGAAACGAAATGCTGCTGTGAAGGCAGAAAACATGTGGGCCTGTTTCATTAGACCCATGGGTGACCTTCTGAGAATTGGACATTTGCTGCAGTGCCACGTGGCTTTTCTGAGGTCTTTCTGCGATGTCAGCTGACTGAGGTTAGAAGGTCAAAAATTGCCAAGGGTTCAGTGTGTTAGGAAATAGTTCTTCTCCAGCTCATCTGGAATATTTCTGAAATTGAAGGCTTCAGAAAAACAAATTTTAGAAGCTCCCCCCAGCTCCTTAGCCCCTTTGTGGTTTATAGTGTAATGACCCCTGAACAGCACTGACATATTTAACATTTTGCATAATAATAATAATAATGAGAAAAAGTTTTCTTAGCTGTTAAAGTGAAGCAATTAATTGGAGTTGTGAGTCTGAGCAGAGTTTAAGAGCAGATGGGCTTATGCTCCTCATCAGCTCAGGTCTTCTTGAGGAGCTAATGAAGCAGCCTGGCATGGGTAGAAAGCTGAGGTGCAGGCATGGGGAAACACTTCCTGGCTCTGGTGGGGTAAGAGAAGAAAGTGAGGTTTAGGTTCTGGGGAGAGCCCTGTGAGCTGCAAGCAGCAAAGGAAAGAGAAACCCTCACAGACATAACATCTCCCATAACATCCTCATGGAAAAGCTGAGGACAAACGTGGCACAGACAGTTGGTCCATGAGATAGATTCCAAACTGGCTTGACAGTGGAGTTCAGAGGGTTCTGACTGGTTGCACAGAGTCAACTTGGAGGCCTGTGGCCAGTGGGGTTCCCCAGGGATCAGTATACTGGCTCCAGTCTTGTTCAATATCTTTATCAACAACCTGGCTGAGGGGATTGAGTACCCTCAGCAAGTTCCTGATGATACAGAACTGGGGAGGCTGGTGGCTGACACCTGTCAGGCTGTGCAGCCATGCAGTGAGATCTGGACAGGCTGAGAGCTGGATGCAGGCAAACCTCATGGAGTTCAGTAAGGACAAGTGCAGAGTCCTGCATCTGGGGAAGAATAATGGCAGGCCCAGGACAGGCTAGGGGTTGCCAAGTCCTGGTGGACAGCAAGTTCTGCCTGGGTTAGCAATGTGCCCTTGTGGCCAAGAGAGCCAAAGGGATCCTGGGGTGCAGTGTGGCCAGCAGGGCTAGGGAGGTTCCTCTCCTCCTCTACTCTGCCCTGCTCAGACCACACCTGCAGTCCTGTGTCCAGTTCTGGGCTCCCCAGTTCAAGAGAGACAAAGACCTGCTGGAGAGAGTCCAGGGGAGAGCCAGGAGGATGCTTAGGGGACTTGAGCATCTCCCCTGTGAAGAGAGACTGAGAGCCCTGGGGCTCCAGACTAAAGTCTGGAGAGGAGAAGGCTGAGAGGGGATCTGATCAATGTCTATCAGTATCTGAGGGGTGGGGGGCAAGTGGAGGGGGCCAGGCTCTTTTGGGTGGCGCACAGGAATGAGCCAAGGAACAATGGATGCAAACTGGAACAGGGAAGGTTTCAGCTCAACATGAGGAAAAACTTCCTCACAGTGAGGGTGACAGAGCCCTGGAGCAGGCTGCCCAGGTGGGTTGTGGAGTCTCCTTTTCTGGATGCATTCAAAACCTACCTGGATGCATTCCTGCGCTGACTGTCCTGGGTGATGCTGCTTTGGCAGGGGGTTGGACTTGATGATCTCTGGAGGTCCATTCCAGCTTCTAACATTCTGTGATTCTGTGATTGCCTTGTTTTTTGTGATCCACTGCTTCACTATCCTGGCATGGCTAGCTCCTCTGAGATTCAGGTGCCAGCTCTCTGGAGCAGGGTTGGGGTTTTCTTTGCTTTTGGAAGCTCTTTGCATCTGCATCTCACTGAGAGTTTTTGCCTTTACTGACTGTTCTTCTGGGCTTTAACATAAAATTCAGTTCCTTAATTAGGTGTTTGGAAGGTTGGTAACTTGATAATTCAAATCAGTGCTGTACCATGGAAGCAAATACCTATTAATGAGGTAGTCAAGTATTGTGCTTCAAGGATCAATTAATCAACCATCAAGCTCAGAGCACTTTTTCTTACCCCTCATTGCTTCCATCTGTAGTTAAGTGAAATCTCAGCTGGCACTGTGTATTGCCTGCACGTGGCTCCTGCACTTTCAGGCTGCTAGCTTCCTTCTGTACTTGGAAGTCTGGAGTAACTATTAACATAAACAACTCTTGTAGTATGCAAATGGTGCAAGTTTAAATACATTGCAAATTGTACTGCTTAATTCCTGTCCCAGGTCATGCAGCACCCGACAGAAGGTGGCCAGGTTCTAAGCCTGTTCAGCAACATCAAAGAGGCTGCAGTGAAGGTAGCAGAAATCTGGATCTTCTCCTTGTCAAGTCAGCCAATTGATCATGAAGACAGCACTATGCAGGCCAGCCAGAAAATCAAGTCTACAGGTAAGATCTCTGAGGGCCAGTGCCTTCCTTGAAGTAGCTGGAGTTAAACCTCACCTGGGCTTAGATACTTCCTGGGACAAATGAGAACCAGTTTGCACAGCCTGACATGTCTGTAACTGATTAATGAAAAAAAAAAACCACCAAAACCCATTTTGCAAACCTGTTGCTGTATAATCAGGGATTGTAACAGGAGTGGGGGTCTGAACTGTCAAAGCTTCTCCAGCATGTGACTCCAGGCCTGAGCCATCCAGCAAGGGTTAGTTGTCTTTTTGCTGATGCTTTTCCAGTGTTACTGGTAGGTGTTGAGAACCTGTAGCTCCTTCCATGCCTAACAGTGTTGTGTTCAGAAGATTCACATTTAAGCTACCTCTCCAACTTCTTTTTCCTTTGGGTACAATAAATCTCATTAGAGAGACCTGAAAGCCTGCAGCATGTTTTGCTGTGGGTGATGGTCTGGTCTAATGAGTGCAAGCCCACCATGCTGTGCATTGTTTAGAGATGTCACAGGGTTCCTCTCATGACAGTCTTTATGTGCTACCAGCCCTCTGCTCCCTGCTAGAAGAGTGCCCTGTTGAAGGCTGTGTGTGCAGGGGTTTCTGTGTTGTTGCCTGGGGCCAGGCAGCTCACCTGCAGTGTCATTGTAATGAAGGATTTAGACCCTGTGATTCTGTGGTTTGCTCCTCAGAGCCAGTCGTGCCCATGTTGTGGAGGGAAGTAATTTCCCTTATGGAGAAACCTCTTTACTTGCTGCTGTCTACCAGGTTGTTCTTTCCAGGGATGGTATTTCAAGAAGCCTTATCTGTGTGCTGATCCTTCCTGTCTATTGGATGTGTTTCTCTTTGTTCCTTACCTCCAGGCATTTTCCATCTCACTGATTCTAGCCCAGATAGAAGACAAACTAGCAGGCACCTCCATGCCTGCCTCCTTTCTTGGCTTGTGATTGTTAGTTGGCCTGCTCTGCTCCTGAGATGAGACTGTGCCCCACCTTGAAGGAGTTTCACAGGATCTCTCCTCTCTTTCCTTCCCTTCCAGACAACTACTCTGAGGAAGAGTACGAGAGCTTCTCTTCTGAGCAGGAGGCCAGTGATGATGCTGTACAGGGCCAGGTACTGCTTAGGGCATGGCTTCTGCTTGTGAGGCCTTCAGCAGAGCATCTGTGCTCTCAGGGGTTCTGGAATCTGAAAGCCTGTTCCTTTAGCTAAACCATGACAGAGGGAGGCTGTCACCAAGTGTCTGCAGTGGCAGAAGGCCTGCACAGTAAAGCCTTTTATCCAGCATGATGTGATTTATCTCAGTTCACATGCTTGGACTTGAGCTCCCTTTAAACACTGAAACATTAGCATCCCTGTGTGTTTCTCTGCTCAATGGGCAAGGCATCAGTTGATAACTTCTGTAATGCTGATTGGATTCAAAGAGTCCAACGAGATCCCCAGCTGTAGTTAAAGGACCAGTGGGGTCTAAGTCAGTCTTCAGTACCTTCTGCAAAATAATTCCTTACATAGAACTCCCTGGCTAGATGTGAGATGCTTTTTGAGTATTTGCCTTCAGACTCTGGCATCACCTGCCTTCCACCTCTCGGAGAGTACTGAAAGAGGAACCCTCCAAAATGTGGGGTGGTGACTGTCCCTGTTCCTGGAATGTTCCTGCAGACCAGCTTCACTTCTTTTTTTTTCCCCTCTGCCACCATAACTCCAATTAAGACAAATGCTGAAAGTTGGGAAGACGTAGCAGGAGGTTCATTTTCATAGAGGGAACATTTATAGCACTTAAATAAATGCTGGTGTGTCCCCAGATCACAGAGGTAACAGAGGAATCCTCTTTCTGTTCAGGATTTGGATGATGATGAGTACGAGCTGGGGAAGCCCAAGAAGCAGCGGAGATCGATAGTAAGAACGACGTCCATAACCAGGGTCGGTGGAAATCAGTTTTACTAACACTGCCGGGGCTTGGCCAGGATGCACAGTGCATGTGGCTTCTGGGAGCAGCTGTGCTAGACATGCTGGCCCCACAGACAGCCTGGGAGCATGCTCACAGCATGTGAAGAGTTAGAAAAGGCAACCGGTTCAGGGAGGGGGGCTGGCCACGGTGTCTGCATGTGCTGGTTCAGGAGTCCCTCAGTGGCAAAGTTAAGCAGCTCCAGAAATCCTGTGTGTTGGTGAAGTTCCAACCCTGTGAACAAGCCAGTGCAGGATCCCTGCTCATGGAAGTCCTGAAGGTAGATTAAAGTGAGAAGAAGCTCTTCTGTTTGTGCTCTGCAGAGAAGAGCCCACTGAGAAGGTTTCAAAACGAAGTAGCTCGATCAGGGGCTGGAGCCTGGCAGATAAACCTGAGGTGGTGCCTGTGGTGCTGATACAAAAGAAGTAGTTGGGTACTGAAAGCTTTGGGGAGTTGCATGCAGCTCTACAGCCTCTCACAGCAAGCATGTGCCTGTCTGCAAAGCTGCTCCTCTCTGTGGAGCAGTGGCCTGTGCTTCACCATGCCATAATAACAGCTTTCTGCTTACACAAGTGTTTATGCATGCCTGAGATGGCAATAACTCAGAATCATCTTTTTGGACTTGCAACTAAGTTTGGAGATCTTTGTACCCCCTGTGAGGCTATTTCTGAAATCCAAGGTTTGAAATAAGTCATGTTGTGACCTGGATCAAGATTTAGGTCACTAAGATTTGTCTGTAAGCTCAGGAGCATGCTGTTTCACACCTGTCCTTAGTATTGTTTCCAAGCTCATGTGAGAATACAGGAGAACCAGCAAAGGAGCAACTTCCTTCACCTAAGAGTGGCCTGGTGCCAGCCATTTTCTCCTCCCTTTCCCCTTCATGCAGGGTTACCACCTCAAGTGCTCCGTACCAGCACTCACACCTGCACCCTTCCCATCTTCCTTTTCTTCAGAGTGTGTTAGGTTGGTCAGTGACAGGCAGCTTGTGGCAAGTCCCAGCTGTTTGGCCCTGCAAGAGGGAGAGAGAGCTCCTGGGGGCAAGTAAAGGCACAGGAAGTGCAGCAGCTTGGCTTGTGGTGTCTTGCACCCTGGAGATGGCATTTTGCTGAGAGGCAAGCACTGAGGACAAGCCCCACCACTGTTTTGTGGTGCTGCCACTCAGATAAATGGGCCTGTTGGAATGAACTGTATGCTTCATTGGTGGAAAACACATTTGTGCTTCCAGTCACTTTGTAGAGGCCTGTCTTGGGTCACCCTTGCTAAGAATCCAAAAAGCTGACTGCCAAATGTTTGCCAGAAATGCAGGGAGTGGGTACCGGAGGCAATATGGAGGGTAACATGACTTTGTTAGCCACTGTGTGTCCAGTGGTGTGCCATCCATCAGGGCCAGAAGTTTCCTAATGCTTGGTGGAGTAGGACCTAGCTTGCTTTAGTGCAGGAAAGAAAATATCATGGGTGTGGAAGAGCTGATTTCAACATCAGAACAGCAGAGACTTGGTTTGTGGGGCCAGGAGTTTGCTGATTTGAAGCAGCAGCTAGAGCACCAGAGTCAGATGTGTCTGGGCTGCTTGCAGATGGGGAAGAAAAAGTCCAATGAGCCTTTTACTTATGCAAAAATGTCTTTGACTTACAGCAACAAAACTTCAAGCAGAAGGTTGTGGCATTACTGAAGAGGTTTAAAGTGTCTGATGAGGTAAGCTATCCCTTCTGTAAGCCTTCCTGTCTTGGGTCTGTTTGCCTCTTCTTGGTGCACCTTGCTTCAGTCTTCAGGGACACTATTCTGTTTCCTCCACTTTGTTTTCAAGTCTGCAGTGGATGTGACCTTTCTTTACACCCTGGCCTTGCATGGAGACTTGAGGGCCAACTTCAAAATGTCATGAAACATTTTGCAGATCAAGTTTTATCAACAGCGGATTTTGGCGGTCGTGTGTGTGCTCATTAGTTTTGCAGGCTGCTTTGAAATCATCTTTGACCCTTTCAAAGGGAAATAGTCTGTGGTGTGTTTTGCTTGGGAAGTTAAATCCCAGCCTGTTTGATCATCTCACTAGAATAGGCAGGCAAGACAAACTTGGACAAGGGATGCATATCCATGGGAGAGTCAGCTGTCTGGTCAGAGCTGAAAATGAGAGAGATCCAGACCCCAAGAAACCTGTGTCACACTAAGCAGCTAAGATAAAAGCAGTAAACATCTCAACTGGCTGTGTGCTGACTTTTGTGGCTTGTGGGGAAAGAGTGAGTAACTCCTCATGCTTGCCTGTGCTTCCAAACAGTCCTGTGAGCTTTGCTGTTCTTCCCAAGTTAGCTCAGCAGAGTCAGCACCCAGAGCTGAGGTCTCAGCCAGCAGAGCTGCTGCTTTTTTGGAGCTGCCATTCCAAAAGAGCAAGCTGGGCTGTGCACAGTCACCTGCTTGCTCCGGGGACTGTGTGAAGCAAGCCATGAAGTCTTGAGGGAGAGATCTGTGCTCTTCAGCTCTGCGGTGGGTGGCAGCTGCTCCTGATCCTTGGCCGGGTTTCAGGCGCCTCCTGTGGACGTTTTTGTTGTTTCTGCCTGCTCGGGTATCGGATCAGGAAGTGTCCCTGCAACTTTTTCACTAGAACCCACACAGATGATGCTGTTGAGGTGTCCTTGATTCTACTTACTCTAAGAAAACTGAGATCTCCATGAGGGCCCTTTTCAAAGCTTTGTTCATGGCACAGGGTTGAATGATTGGATATAATGTATGGTTAATAGCCTGTTCATAGGTGCTTAGTCCAGCAGGTAGCTTCTGTTTAACCAGGCACTGACAAGCTTGGACCAAAACAAGCACTTCTCATATGCTTAATGTTTCTGTTGAATGTTGTGGTGTCCTTGCACTAGGAAGAGAACCTTACTCTCAGGACACGTGCTGCAGTCCATGGGGGAGCCTGGGTGATGTGGGATAGGTATGGCTCCTAGCAGTGTCAGCAGTGTCTGCTTTTATTCTGCCTGTAGGTTCTGGATTCAGAACAGGACCCAGCAGAGCATGTTCAAGAGGTGGAGGAGGACCTAGACCTTCTGTATGACACTCTGGATATAGAGAACCCCAGCGACAGCGGGCCAGAAATGGAGGATGATGACAGCGTCTTGAGCACTCCAAAGCCAAAGTTAAAGTAAGTGTGGGGCAGCTGATGCTGGGCCAGAGAGAGACCATGTGCAGTGTCAGCACACGTTAGATGGTGTTTCTGTTCCCACCACTCCATCCTGGTGCCTTCATCTCTTGTGCTGGAGCCTAGCGAGTGTTGTCACAACGCCAGTGACTGCTCGTGAGTTAGGGGTAGTGCATGTGTGGGGCAGCTACAACTTCCCCTCAGGCTTATTTCTTCATTGTCGTCTTTGCAGATGTTCTGCCTGCCCTGCCAGCTAAGCACAGAAGCAGGAATTGCTGGCATGCAGGCAGTAGGTTTAAACCACACACAAGGGTTTTAAAGAGGAGGAAGAAACAGTCAGGAAATCTGTGCGAAGGCAGAAGGAAACGTGGTTGGAAGGTGCAGAAGGAGAGGCAAGGACAAGGCAGGGACAAGGCAGGCTGTGTCTTTCTGGAGAAGCAATGCAGAAAGTGAGCCTTTGCAGGGATTAAGGATGTAGAAACCAGAGAGTTCTGCAGGGCTCAGGGGACTTGACTGCAGCACACACTGAGCCTGCTCTAACCTGCTTGGTGGGCACTGACATGTGGGCAGCACTGCAGAGCTGAGCTGGGATTGCTGGCTTGGGGTCTGGAGCAGGTGCAGAGCCCTGAGCTGGCAGAGCTGTGTCATGTCCCTGCTGAGTACAGGCTGAGAGCATGAGGCTGTCGAGGCTGCAGTCATGCTCCTGACAGGCCTGTGGTGGCATGCTGAGTGTGGTGGCATTGTGATGGCTCCCAGAGAAGGGAAGCCTCCTGCTGCAGCTGGCCACTACAGTCTGCTAAATGCCAGCTAATTACCAGGTGTCATAATATCCTCATTAATGTGGAATAGCCTTGCTGGCCTAAGAATAGATTCCTTGTCTGGAGTGAACTTGTTTCCTTTCAGTGAGCCAGAAGATGTCAAAGATAGGCTGGGACAGATGTGGTAAGTGGTGGTGCTGGTGGCTTGTAAAGGCTTCTAGAGACTGACCCAATCTGTTGCCAGCTGGTAGGCCCTGCCTTGAAAGGGTTTGAAGGTAGATGTGTTATGGTGAGCAGCTGCTTTGAAACGAGCTAAAATGCTATCCTGTACAGACTGAGAGCTCGTGTCCTGCTCCCTGGAGCCAAAGAGCTACCTCTTCTGGGATATATGATTGCTGGAATGAGAACTTACCATGTCTGGTGCTAGGGACACACTTTGTGGTTTGCTGTGTCCAGTTGTTGAAAGGGATAAAAGCTCATATCTTGAAAGGGGTGTGATAAATGCTGGTGCTTTTAAGCAGGTTTTTCCTGCAGCAACAACAAAAATCAGCTCCTTACATTGTCCTTGAGTCTCTCAGGCTGGCCTGATGAGCTGCCTTTTCACGTGGAAGCCCAATCTGGTTGTATGTGCTGCCTTATCTTGCTGAGCAAATGTGTAATTGGATGCTAGGGCTGGCAGCCAAATCCAGATACAAGCTGGAAATAAAATGCCTATTAGCACCAAGTCTCCCTTTCTGCAGGAGCAGGGTGGCAGTGAGGGGCAGTAACTCTGCTTGCTGTCTGCCAGTCAGGAGCTAGATCCTGCAGAGTGGCCTGCAGTTCCATCAGCATTTGCAAAACTGAAACAAGAATTACAGTGTGAGGCTTAGGACCTGAGCCTTGAGGTAGTGATCACAGAATCACAGAATTAACCAGGTTGGAAAAGACCTCCAAGATCATCAAGTCCAGCCTCTCACCCAGCACCATCCAATCAACTCAACCATGGCACTGAGTGCCTCATCCAGGCTCTTTTTAAACACCTCCAGGGATGGTGACTCTACCACCTCCCTGGGCAGCACATCCCAATGGCCAATCTCTCTTTCTGGGAAGAATTTCTTCCTCACATCCAGTTCAAACCTCCCCTGACACAGCTTGAGACTGTGTCCTCTTGTTCTGCTGCTGCTTGCCTGGGAGAAGAGACCAACCCCCACCTGGCTGCAACCTCCCTTCAGGTAGCTGTAAAGAGCAATGAGGTCTGCCCTGAGCCTCCTCTTCTCCAGGCTAAACACCCCCAGCTCCCTCAGCCTCTCCTCACAGGGCTGTGCTCCAGACCCCTCCCCAGCCTTGCTGCCCTTCTCTGGACACGTTCCAGCATCTCAACATCTTTCTTAAACTGAGGGGTCCAGAACTGGACACAGCACTCAAGGTGTGGCCTGACCAGAGCTGAGTACAGGGCAGAAAGAATTCCCTGCTCCTGCTGGCCACACTGGTCCTGATCCAGGCCAGGGTGCTGTAATAGGACTGCTTGTGTGGATTCTGTTCTGCTGTGGGAAACCCCCTGGACTGGCTGCCTACCCTGGTTTGTAAGGAAACAAAAGCTGCTGTTTGGTGTGTAGTGTGAGGATGTGCAAGCTGCCTGAGTAAGAGCTTTATAAAGGCAGTCTGCTGTGTGACAATTGATAAGTTGGATCCATTAGATGGGAGTCAGTCAATTGGTGTCAGGGCTAGACAGGAATTCATGAGCTTTTTGGCTTCTTTTGCTGTCCTGGAGAGCTCCTTTTCCTTTCAGAATTTGTCTATACATTTTACTGGAAGCATTGAGGGGCAGTAGGACCCCCTGGGAACAGTCCTGTTGCTTTGCTGTGAACGTGGTGGACTTTCTGTGTTAATGTTTTTAAAACAAGAAGCTGGTTTTATTTTCCTTATTCAGACCTTATTTTGAAGGACTGTCACACTCCAGCTCACAGACAGAGATTGGTAGCATCCACAGCATCAGGAGCCAGAGAGAGCCATCGAGTCCTGTAAGTCATGTTTCAAGAAGGTCATCTGCCTGCAGGTCATACAGCAGCCCCTGGGCTGTCTCTGGTTGCATGTGGAAATCAAAGCACTAGCCCTGACCTTCTCCAAGCCCAGAGATGAATTTTCTTGGGGTTTTGAGGGGCTTTGCCTTTTTCTTTTTTCATGCTTGGTTTTGTGGTGTTTATTTGTGTTTATTGGGGTTTTTTTCTTGAAGTTTTGTGGGTGCTCAGTGTTTGATTTTTTTTTTTTTTTTTTAATCAAATATTGTATTAACTCAAGGAAACATCATCAGGTTATGTATTGAATACTGGCTATGAGTATGAATAGCTCCAGATTTCAACATACTTGAAATGATTGCCAGGATGGGAAAAGTTGCTCAGGAATTTTAGGGACTCCTTGACACCTTTTGGAGGAACCTTACTGTTGTTAGGATACTTTTTGTGGTGGCTGGGAGTGAGCACTGAGGGGCAGCTCACCCCCTTTACAGCTCCTTGAAGGTGGGCACATAAAGTCCTATTCCAGAGCACTTTCTTGCCTCTGCTGTGTGTTGTGCATCAGCTACTGCTGTGATGGTTTTAAGACTGTCTTTTTAACCAGTCTAGCCTGGCTATTGTCAGTGTGGGAGGGGGGTTTCAGCTCTCAGACTGTTACAGCTGCTTTGCCACAACTCACACTAATGCCTTTGGTCCTGGCGTCACCAGAAGCACTCCTGGGCATCACACGGGGCTGTGCAAGGTTTAAAAGGAGGAGCAGGTCTTGTGAACAGCCTGTTCCAGAGAGTGTGGCTGAAAACTGTGCTGGTGCCATAACTCCTGATGACTTTTCTCCTCTCAAGCAGGTAGAAGTGCCTGAAAAGACAAAGAGTCTTGGAACCAAACACACAGGCGACAGTGTTTCTGACAATGCCTCTTATGTAAGTTGAAAGTGCACTTCATGTTGCTCCTGGCAGTTTGGGTGTCAGCTGTGAGCTGTTGTGTGGCATGTGTCCATCCATCCTTACAGCTGCATGTGCAACAGAGCTTAAGTAGGTAACGTTAGCTGCAGTGAAGGTAATGCTGAGCTCTTCTCCTGACCTTAGTTGTTGCAAGTTTTTGTTCATAGATTCATAGAATACCAGGTTGGAAGGGATCTCAAGGATCATCCAGTCCAACCTTGCAGGGTAAGAATATAGTTTAAATGAGCTGGCCCTGCACCCTGTCAAGCTGGGCCTTGAAACTGTCTAATGTAGGGGAATCCGCCACCTCACTTGGGAGGTTATTCCAATGTCTAACAGTTCAAATGGTGAAAAAATTTTTCCTGGCATCCAGTTGTAATCTCCTCAGTAGCAACTTGTGCCCATTGCCCCTTGTCTTTACCATGGGACTCTGTGTAAAAAGTTCTTGTGTTTCAGCCTTCTGAGACAGAAATGCTTCATGTGGCCTTTCGTTTCCACAGCCTTTCTCTTGGTTTGAGGAGGGCTGGCCCAAAGTGTGCTACTGAGCATGTATATCATCCTGAGAGGGAATCTCAGGGCTGTTCCATTGTATCAGGCAGGAGTATTATTTCAAGCTGAACTGGCAGAAATCAAGCTGCTCTGGGGCTAGAAACCCCAAATCTCAAGTTGCAGTGCTGGGGATGTGCGGTTTGTAACATTTCTCCCATGTCTTTCTCTCTCCTGGTTCATTTGGGTAAGCCGAATTTATCTGCAGTTGCATGAGGAGGCAAGTCCCTGGCTTTGAGCTGGGAGTGTGCCTATTCCAAATAGCATATCTGAGCACCTCTCCTACCTCCAGCTCCCTTGTGAGACAGGACTGGGAACTGGTAACCTCAGGCAGCCAGCATTGGCTTCTCCCTTGTAGCAGTGAGTGGCACGTCTGGAAGGAGGCAGCTGAATGTACCCCAGTCCAAGCTAAGCTGGGCTGCCTCCTGCCAGCCCTTGTGGCAGTGAGACAGAGGTGAGGGTTTGTCCTGATTACTGTCTTCCCTGTGTTTTTGCAGGAGTCTAACCAGCAAGCTGAGGCCCAGGAAGCTGAGCTGCCCACTCCAGATGTGTTTGTTGAGAAGCTTCCACCCAGTGGGAAGATCACTAAGACAGAGTCCCTCATCATCCCATCCACCAGGTGACACAGACTGTGCCTGCTGCAGGGCTGCTTGGGGAGCCATGGGCAGCTTGGCTGCAAGGAGACCCTCCTGGTGTTCAAGCCCTTTAGTGATGAATCCTGAGCACTTGATAAATGAGCACTCAGAACCTGGAAGAGCAGCACTGCTCTGAGGTTGCTGCTGTCTCTGTTACTGTACCTGCTCCATGTCCACGGAAGCTTTTATAAAACTTGGAAGCTACTTGCTCAAAGATACTGTTGCCAAGTCAACATCTGATGCAGACCTTAGCCTTAAAGGTGGTTGTCAAGTCTAACTTACTTCCTCTTAAACCTTCCCAAACAGGATAACGAATGTGGGCTTCAGCAACCCCACCGTGTAGTTTCTCCCATTGTTTGCAATCAGATATCTTTTCTGTTGAAGAGGTATTTCTGTGCTGCTCTTGGGTGTGTGCCTGTATTTTGTGTGACTGGATCCTGCTATGCTGGTGTAGCAAGAGCAGGCTGGTGGTGTGGGTCTCAGCACAGGCTGCTGAAGTCTGCCTGGGACTCCCGGGAGCACGCTCTGCAGCTGAACCATGTGCTCTGCAGAAGTAGAATGAGTCAGGTCTATAAGCACAGCTCCCCAGTGCCTGCAGGCACCTTGTGGAGGTTGGCAGAGTGGGTGGTGTGGGGCTTGGGGGGATGTATCTGGTAAGGCAGCTCTGGAATGAGGTGCTCCTCTGCAGCAGGTGTGAGGGGAAGCAGACGGGGCGGCGGGGCCGGAGCACGTCGCTGAAGGAGAGGCAGCCGGTGAGGCCGCAGAACGAGAGAGCCAACAGCCTGGACAACGAGCGCTCTCCAGACACCAGGCATCACTTACAGGTGGGGACAAGACTGCTGTCTCCACACACTCATGGCTTATCCTCTTTTCCAACTATCTCCTGTGGTCCCTTCCCTCATGGTCCGAGCGTGCCATTCCTGCTGGAAAGGAACTGGTCCCCGCAGCGTATCAGGATGGAGAGGGTTTGCCTAGGCTGACAGTCTGTCATCCACCTGGGCTGCTGGGTTTTGCCAGCTCTTTGCTCTGTCACCATGCCATCAACTGCAAATACTGGGACAGATTTTTATGGTGAGAAATGAATAGGAATGTGCAGAGGAATTGCTCTTTTGCAATCAGATGAATTGCCAGGGATTGCAGGAGGGGACTGCCAAATGCTTTTGGTAGCTGCAGGACTCGCTTCCTTCCCTCCTTCAAGGAGATTTTTCCAGGTTTCTGTGAATCCAGAATTCCATGGGCTACTATTGGGTGATGTCAAGTGATGTAAGTAACAAAGCATGGCAGAAGGAGTAATGGCCAGCAGAACCAAGGTGGCTAATAGAGCAGGCTGCAGAACACTACAGTGTTGAAGAAGCTGCTCAATGTCAGTCCCAGCAGGCAGTGCAGCTGCTAGCATGCCTTGGCTGATGGACTTACCGAGCACTGGCCAGCCATACACAGCCACCTCTCATGAATTGCAAGAGCTCAAGCTGATGGATTGACAATTGGAGCTGACATCTCTTGCTGTTCTCTTCTCTTTGTCTTTATTTCTAGATCCCCAGGAAAACAGTGTATGACCAGCTAAATCACATCCTGGTTTCTGATGACCAGCTGCCAGAAAACATTATTCTTGTCAATACTTCTGACTGGCAAGGCCAGGTAAAGGCAGGAGACGTTACCTGAAGCACAGTTCTCCCTCACTGTTCCTCCTCAGGAGTGGACAGGCCTTGAGCTCTACCACTAACCAAGTAGGTTCCACTGCTTGGTTGGAAGAGCAGAGGTGGTGTGTGGTGGCTGGCAGCATACTGAGTGTTCAGTGCCTGCAGACTGATTTGCTTTGACCAGGAGGTGCTGTGGATCCTGCAAAGCTTTGCCTCCCTCAGTCCTTCCATGGAGGTTTTTTTCTCTTCTACAAAATACCTACGACATACTATTCCTTCTGGTTAGCAGTATGCTGAGGATGGCTAGACTCTTGCACTGGCACCTCCTTCTTCCCTGTGGCAAACTGGGACAGAAGAAGCAGGGAGGATTGGTCTGTGGTTTAGGCTGAGATTTCTAGGGACAGGGTGGAGAACACAGGAGAAAACGTTTCAGGTCAGCTCTGTTGCCTTGCATTCACCCTTTACAGTACCCTGAGTAACAGCTGTGTTAAGGAAAACCCTGAGCAGTGCTTTCTTACACTGTCATCATGGGTTGGTTTGCTATGGTTTTGGGACAAATTTTGCTCCTTTCAGAGCACGAGTCTGAGAAAGCAATACAATATGTGTGGAAGAGGACCAACAAGCTTGTGCTGGATGACTGCTGCCTGTAGAACTTGTGCCAGGCTCAGGGAATTACTTTCTCTGTTTTGGCTTTCTACTTCTGGAAGAGTTGGTGTCACAGTTTCTGAGAGAGCAAAAATACCAGCTGAGGGACTAGCTGCAGCTTCCCTGTTCTTGGAAGACAGAGAAATGCCTTCTAGAGGTGGACAGAAAGCATTATAGGTCATTTTCTGGTAGCTTTAGGATCTTGTGCCTGCAGTATCAGAGCAAATGAAGACAGCATTGGTTGGGGTGTAGTAGATGGGTGGTGCAGATTTGAAAGTGTGAGATAATTGCTGAGTCCCCTCAGCATTCTGTCTGTATACCCCAGGTGTGAGTTGTTTCCTGTTAGCTGCATGGAGAGGAAAGAGTCCCTCATGAGGAACACATGTTGGTAGCACCCTTCTCTTTGTTACTGTTGGGGTGTGGGCAGAACATTGCATTTCTTGAAGGCCTTTTGAAATCAGAGATGCAACTGCAGTTCCAGAAGCAGGTGAGTAGGTAGCATTTGCTCTTACCTAGTGCCATCTGCTAGGCTGAAGGCCTTCTGCTGCTGCTGCCCTGCTCTCTGAGGCCATAAACCCCCTGCTGTTCTGGAGTTGTCATTGCTGTGTTTTCGATGCAGTGCTGGTGTTTGTCAAGAAGGTGCAGTGGTTCCATTTTTCTGGAGGAAGAGCTTTCCTTTGGCACAAGGATGAGGTATTTGGCAACTAGCCCCATCACTTACAAACTGGGCGTGGGGAGAGTGCCCACACTTGGGTGTGAGAATACCTAGGAGGCTGGGGAAGGCAGGTTTTCTTCTTGTGACAAACTGTGCCTAAAAGCACTGTGAAATGTTCTGTTCTCTCCTCAGTACCTGTCAGATGTCTTACAAAAGCACACCCTGCCAGTAGTCTGCACATGCTCCTCAGCCGACATTCAGGCAGCTTTCAGCACTATTGTCTCCAGGATACAGAGATAGTAAGTTCTCACCTTGCTTGTGTCGTTTGAGTCTCAGCTCTAAAAACCTCTCAGCACCTGTGTCCTCCCTTCCAGTGCTTCTCCCCAGTTAGTCTCCTGAGGTGGGAGCTGTGTAGCTCTTCAGCACTCAGCAGCGCTGCAGAGTTGTTGCTGTTCTGCCATGTGTCTGTGGGTACAAAATCTCTTTTCATCCACACCACTGATCTTTAAAAGATTCTGCTTTGGAGACTGCCTCATAGGTCAGATCTAATAACCAGCAAATCGTGCAAAGCTAATGGGTTTTTAAATAGTTCCTGTCCCCCCCACCCTGCTCCAGTAATTCCCAGATTAATTCCTCAAGACATTCCTTTAGTACTTACCGAAGGCTGTGGGTATCTCTAGATCTCTGATACAGCAGTTAGCTGAGGTAGATACATCCTAACCTAGACAGCTGAGTACAGCCCTTTAGGTTATCAAAAGATGTGAAAGAAGGATCAAGGAGACCAATGAAGAAAATACTGAACAATAATGTTTTAAGCTACTGATAATTATAGTGATACTGTCTTGTGTTTTGAATGAGCTCTCCTCTGACTTTTTATTTTTAGCTTGTTCTGCACTTGCTGGATGGCAGCACTAGTATAAATATGTTTCCTTTTTTTTTTTCTTTCCTGTCTAGCTGTAACTGCAATTCACAGCCTCCAAACCCAATTAAAATTGCCGTGGCTGGAGCCCAGAATTACCTCAGTGCTGTCTTGAGGCTCTTTGTAGAGCAGCTGTCTCACAAAACCCCAGACTGGCTTGGCTACATGAGGTTTCTGATCATCCCTTTAGGTAAATGAGGCAAAATTTCTCTTCCTAGAGAGATGAATGGCTTAAATGTGATGTGTTCCCTCAGGAGGAGCCCTCTTGGAAGCTTGGGCTGGGTGGATGGCAGGTAAAGGAGGCAAACGTCAGGCTGCTGTAGCACTGTGCAACGTTGCTCTTGCCTGAGTGGAGTTCATCTTTACAGTCTGGATGCCAAAGTCTGCTTGTAAAACCTCCTTTTGAAGCAAGGGGTTGACTACTTCATCCCCCATCCAGGGGGACTCTTACTTATCTTTTTGTCATGGTAGAGCGAATGCATAGAATAATATTCTGTAAGCCCTTTCCATGGTGGAAATCTTCAATACATTGGGCACTGTGTTTCCCTAAGCAATAGCTGTTCTGGCCTCTCTGAGGCTGACACACAAAATGTTTATGGAGGAGGCTGGGGTGAATTTTTTTGAAGTCTCTGCAACTGCTGAGAGTTTAAATTATTCAAATTATATGGATCTTTTGACCTTTCCTTTATGTGCTGTTGTGCTTGGATTTTCCCCTCAGTTTTCCAACACCTTACCTCCGCCCTTCCAACAGCTCAACAGTCTGCCTGATGGGAAGGTTACCCAGCTTGGAATGCTTGTGCTGGGGCAAGTAGAATGGACTGATAAATAACATCAGGGATCTTAGAGCCAGAAACATGAGGAATGTGGTAGCAGTGAGGCCTGGGAAGACAGGCAGTCCCTTCTGCATGTGTGCAGGGGCATCTGTTGGTGTTGTAAGGATGTGATGGCAAAAGCTTCTCTGGTCCAAGGCTTGGCTTGTGTGATCAGGGCACTTGTATGAACAGGCAAAAGTAAATTTGAAAAGCACTTTTTGCTGGTATTTTCTGGCCTTCAAGGGTTTGGACCAGCTGACGGTAGTTGCTGCAGGAGTCAGAAGCTGCTGCCCCACATCAGTGGAGTTAGGCTGTCAGTTCAGTGGTGCCATTTGCAGAAGTCCATGAAAAAGACAGAGGAGGAGAGATCCTTTTGTAAGGCAAGCATTTAGTTTCCAAAGTGGTTGGCAGGAAGAGGAGAGATAGCCCTTTAGGGGGTAAAAACAAGGAAAAAAGAATTCTGCAAGGTTAAATGTGCTTTGAATTGAGAGTCTGTGTGACTGAGAACTTTGGTCCTCACAAGCTGACTGTCTCCTGGCCTCAGAAGAAGAATTTTTCTGTCTTGCAATTTTGAATGACCTGAAAATATTCTCAATACAAAAAGTGTGGGTTTGGGTGTTTGTTTGTTTGTTTGTTTTTTTTTAATATCAAAACTTTCTTTGGTAATTGAAACAAAAGAACAAAGCACTTTGGTAATGTAACTGCTTCAGAACTCTGAAGACTTTTTAAATGCACTTTAAATATAGAGAGTTTCCTAACAGGGCCTTTTCCATAGAAGTCTGCAGTGTTTCCTGATCGGATCAAGGGCTTATTCCTGGCCAGCTTTCTGGCAGTTCATTAAAGTGATTGAGGAGCAGCCTCTCTTTTCTGACAACTGAAAAAGCACCAAAGACAGAATGGTGACTGTGCCATAAATGTCTTAAAGAAAAAGTCTTTCTGCTGTTAGCAGGACCTTCAAAGTGGGAATGGTGGAGTTTTTTTCTAAGATTTATCTTCTTGGTCCACTAACTAGACACTGCAGTGACAGAAGAGTCAACCTACAGTGGTTTGTTAACAGTGAGAAATGCTTAGTGAGCATCCATACTGGGAGATTCAGTCCTTCTGATTCCATAGTTGAAAGAGTCTTTTGATGTCCAAATCTGTGTGTGAACAACAGAAATCTGGCAAATAGAAAGAAAAAAAAAAAAGGCTGGGAATTATTTTGGCTATTTGAGGTTTATTTTAGCATTTTGTTTTAGCTCCTATGGATAGAATATGTTGGGAGACCTACTTAGTGCTTGTTTCCAACTGCATCTGCCGTGTGCAGTGTGCTTTCTCAGCACGTGGAAAAGCTTCTCCAGTCCATGGTGCAGAGTCCTTCCATTTGTGCTGTTTAAAACTCCACTGCAAAAGAAATGATGAGTCTAAAGTAGCTGTGATCAGGAGGATCCAGGAAAGAACTTAAGCCTCAGTCTCTAATGACTGCTGGAGCTGGGGGTGTTCAGCCTGGAGAAGAGGAGGCTCTGGGGAGACCTAATAGCAACCTGCCAGTACCTGAAGGGGCTACAGGAAGGATGGAGAGAGACTGTTTGCAAAGGGCTGCAGGGACAGGACCAGGAACAGTGGCTTCAAACTAGAGCAGGGCAGATTTAGATTGGATATCAGGAAGAAGTTCTTGACTATGAGGGTGGTGGAACACTGAAACAGGTTGTCCAGGGAGGTGGTTGGGGCCCCATCCCTGGGGATATTCAATGTGAGGATGGACAGGGCTCTGGGCATCCTGATCTAGTGGAGGATGTCCCTGCTGACTGCAAAGGGCGTTGGACTGAATGAGCTTTGGAGGTCCCTTCCAACCCAGACCATTTTATGGTTCTATGACACCCAGGGGTTGCTCAGAGAGACCTTCTGCTTGACCCTTCCTTGGAAGTTTGGAAATTGGCACTGGTTTGGAGGGCTGAGAAAAGACAGTGGGTGTTTTCCACTGTGAGCTTTACTGGAGGATGGTGACTAGGGCTTTCTTGGAAGGAGTTGTCGGGTTACCAGTTACCAGCTGATGACTCAGCTGTTGCAGTCTCTAGAAGTGTGGCTTGATGTAAGAATTCGGTATGCAGGAAGGATAAAAATAAGCTGATTAAGAGGAACTGTGGGACCACTTCATGGCTGGTTGTAAATGTACGCACTCATGCTGAGCATGACTTATCTCCTGTGTTGGAAGATTGGAGAAGTACTTTCTAGAGAACACTGTCTGGTTTTGGACTGCCTGTGGCCTAAAATGAAGGCCACAGGGCAGAGTTGGTCATGAAAATGCCTTCCCTCTCCTGCCCAGTAGAAGTACGAAGTCAGGTTTCCATCCAGAGTTGCTAGCTGGAGGCTGGGCACACAAAACTTTCTTGAGGAAGTCTTTCCATGCTCATAGAGCAACTATAAGGCTTTGCTAGAGCAACCAGGGACCTGTTGCATATGCCAGCATTCACTGAAGACTGTAATCCTTGGACTCTGCCTTCTGGATTTAATTACAGCTTGTTTATTGAACTTACAGCCCTTCTCCACCGACTAAACAATCCTCCTGGGGTTGTTTTTTCCTGGTTGGGGAGAATTTTCTCTTCTCAGTACTGCAAAACAGCTGTGGTGTGTGAATGGTGTTTGGAGGAAGGAGTCCGACTCCTTGGGGCAGAGATGACCTGGATGTGGTGCACACAATGCAGCCTGTGGGCTAGGAAGGTCTGCTGGGGAAGCCACTTGCAAAACTGAGAGGCTGAGGTGGAAAGCCATAGAACCTCTGTCCTCCAAATAATTTATTTCTTCAGCAGTTTCCCCATCCAGTTTTCCTTGGCCTTCAAAAATTTAGTTTGGCCAGGTGAGGAAGGGGGAGGTGTCAGAGAAAGGTACCAGTGGTATTAAAGCAGCCTCTCTGAAGAGATAAAGTGGAGTAAATTAATTGGTTATAATTGAAGACATTGATTTCTGGGGTGTCTAGTATGGTTTTGGGTTTGGAATTGAATTTCTTACAGATAAAACACACATCTTCAGGGCTGGGAAGAACAACTGTCGTGTTTTCCTTCCTTTCTTAGGCTCTCATCCAGTGGCCAAGTATCTGGGGTCTGTAGATTATAGATACAACAACTTCTTCCAAGATCTAGCCTGGAGAGACCTGTTCAACAAACTTGAAGCACAGACCACTGGTAAGACCACCTGTCTGGCATGGAGGGCCTGCAGGAGGAATTTCAACAAAGGTCAAGTAAATACGAGAGGAAGCAGACAAATGTCCTCGTTCCTCTTTTCTTCTCACTCCACCACATTCCCTTTTCAGATGCTGACCTTTCTATGTCCTCCATGTGGTGGTTTGCAATCAGTTGTTGGCTCCCAGAGGCACTTAGCTGCCTCTGAGTCACTGTGTTTTTTACCTAGCTCTCAGCTTTGGTCTTTGATGGGGAGGTTTCACTACCCAGGTTAGTAGACCACTTTCTTTGGCCTTCGGAAGCTGTCCAGCCCTAAAGGATTTGGAAAACTGGAAACTGTGGGAAGCTTAACTTCTATTAGTTGTGCAAGAGCATGACCTTGATATTTCTGAAGCCTACTGGCAGGATCTTTCTCGTTATAAAAGAATTTTGTTCTTCACCAGGGCTGTAACATGTGGGAGCTGCCCTAGGTCAAACCAACAGGTTCCTGTTTAGATCTGAGTTTGTTTCAGGCCAGGATAAAAACCTTACAGTGTGCTGAAAGTACTAATTTGCTGAAACTAAAGTACTAATTTGCTCACAATCAATTAAAAGAGATTTCAGAACCTTAGGGCAACTGCTAAAGGGATCAGGAGCTCAAGTTGTGTTCTCCTCTATCCCTCTAACGTCAGTGATGGACAAGGGAATATATAGGAAGAGCCAAGAGGTCAATTCATGGCTCCGGGGCTGGTGTCATCGACAGGGCTTTGGGTTCTACAATCACAGCTCGGTTTACAAGGCACCAGAGCTGCAAACAACAAACGGGATGCACTTGTCCCAGAGGGGGAAAAGGATCCTGGGGCAGGAATTGGCAGGGCTCATTGATAGGGCTTTAAACTAGGTTTGAAGGGGGAAGGGGTTCATAGTCTCCTGCTGGCCAGTGACAAACAGAGGGGCAGCTCACCAGAGGCAGAGGGATGGAGAGCTAGTGAGGGCTCTCAACTTGCTGCCCTGAGGCAAGCCACGAATGATGCACCAAGACACTCTGTGGAAATCAAGGGGAGTTGGCACAAGAGGAGGACAGGGCCAGCCCAGCTGAAGGGCCTCTATGGAAATGCACACAGCTTGGGCAACAAACAGGATGAATTAAGGGCACTGTGCTGCTGGGATGCCATGACATAGTGGCTATTACTGACACTTGGTGGGATGATTCCCATGACTGGAATGTAGGGATAGGTGGGTACAAGCTCTTTAGGAAGGATAGGCAGGGAAGGAGAGGAGGAGGTGTTGCCCTCTGTGTCAGTGACCAGCTGGAGTCAGTGGAGCTCCACCTGGGGAAGGATGAAGAGCTGGTTGAGAGTGTATGGGTTAAAATTAAAGGCAAGACAGGGGAAGGAGATGTTACTGTAGGGGTCTGCCACAGGCCACCTGACCAGCAGAGCCAAGCAGATGGGGCCCTCCACAGGCCAATAGAAGCAGCTTCCAGGTCACAAGGCCTGGTCCTCATGGGGGATTTCAACCACCCTGACATCTGCTGGAGGGACAACACAGCAAGGCACCATCAATCCAGGATGTTCCTGGATTGCATAGATGACAACTTCCTCCTCCAAATGGTAGAGGAACCAACAAGAAAAGTGCTGTGCTGGACCTTGTTCTCACCAACAGGGAAGGGCTGGTGACCAATGTGAGGCTCAGAGACAGCCTTGGCTGCAGTGACCATGAAGTAGTTGAATTTAAGATCCTCAGGGCAACCAGGAGGACGTATTCTAAGCTTGCAACCCTGGACTTTAAGTGTGCAGACTTTGATCACTTCAGGCATCTGCTGGCCAAAGTGCTGTGGGACAAAGCCCTAGAGGGAAGAGGAGCCCAGGACAGCTGGGCAGTATTCAAGGACCACCTCCTCTGTGTCCAGGAGCAATGTATCCCAACAAAGAGAAAAGCAGGGAAGAATGCCAGGAGGCCTGCCTGGATGGGCAAGATGCTGCTGGACACACTATCACTTAAAAGGAAGCTCTACAAGGAGTGGAGGAAAGGACAGCTGGAATGGGGGTACATAAGGAAGCTGCCCAAGCAGCAAGAGCCCTGGTTAGGAAAGCCAAAGCACAGTTTGAATTGAATTTAGCCAGGGAGGTCAAAGGGAACAGTAAGAATTTCTACAGGTATGTTAATGGTAAAAAGAAGCCTAGGGAAGGTGTGGGCCCCCTCAGAAAGGAAACAGTGAAATGGTCACAAGTGACCTGGAAAAGGCTGAGGTTCTCAATGACTTCTTTACCTCAGTCTTCACTGCAAAGGCCTCCAGCCACACTCCTGGAACCCAGGGAGGTGGTTGGGGCCCCATCCCTGGAGGTGTTTAAGGCCAGGCTGGATGAGGCTCTGGCCAGCCTGATCTAGTGTGAGGTGTCCCTGCCCATGGCAGGGGGTTGGAACTGGATGATCCTTGTGGTCCCTTCCAACCCTGACTGATTCTATGATTCTATGAAAATACTAATGCTGACAATTTTTCCATCTGGCCTTCAAGAATGGAAAGAAACAGCAGAAAGGAGGATTTGCATCTGACATCTAGGCCTACATGAAGGCTTGACCTTGCCCAAGGAGTGATGCTGTCATGGCAGCATATCTCATACAGGAATTTCACAAGAAACCTGGGAGTTTTTGGAGCACTGTGAGGGTGGGGAAGTGTGGTTCTCCTATTGGACTTGCAGAATGCCTGCTGGAGGCTACCAGATTTCTTCTGAAAGTCATCTAACTGTTAGAGGAGAAGACAGGGTGAGACTTCTTCACAGGTGATTGTTCAGAGCTTTTTGCAACAGATGGGAACTTGGCTGAACAAAGCCTGCTCTGAAGGTGAAGGGAGCTCTCCTTGGAGTAGGAGGCTAGACTAGAGATGCCTTAGTGTGGCACTCAGCCTATACTTCCCCTTGATTCTAAGCTCATGGAAGAACAGGTGTCTGGAACTGGTTTCTTTTCATTCCTTGCTGCACTTGAAAAGGCAGACAGATGTAAATACAGACTTGATTTGTGTTTCTGAGGTAGAAATTCTTCATTAGCTATAGAAATCCAGCTCAAGAACCATATCTGTTCTTTAGCTGGTTACACTGCAGCCCTTATTTCTTTGCCTGCATGCTCTGAGGAAAACAGTGTCATTTCTGTGCTGTCCAGATCTTGTAGGTTCTCCATTTTCATCTGTGCAGTGAGAACTGCTTAGAAAACCCCCCTGATGGCATAAGAAGGTGTGGCAGAGAATCACAGCTTTTCACAGCTCTCTGTTCAGATGCAGAGTTTGGGTTAAAATGTACCTCAGGGTGTGGTGATGCCTGATGAAGGTGACTTGTGTTCCCTTCATCTCACAGTTGGAAGCTCTTTGCTTGGAACCCAAGCAATGCAGAAGGCATTTCAGTGATGTCTTCCTGTCAACTTGGATCAAACACACTCTCTTAGATCTGAAGTATCCTTGTTGCTGGACATGGGATCTTTGTGCTCTTCCTACCCTTGCATAGCTCTCAGGCTTTTCAGTTCACTCAGCAAAGCCATGAGCTCGTTAGGAAGTGGGGGAACTCAGATGCTGGTGGGAGCAGAGCGTCTCGCCCAGGCCCTGGAAGAGATGGCTTTGTACTTCCTTCAGCAGCTGTCTACAGGAGCCAAAAAGTCTAAAGCTGACTCTGGGCAAAGAAGAGCATTTTAACAAACACAAATGACCCACAACACTTCAGCCAGTAGTGCTGTGTACAGACATCTGCACCTTCCCACTGCTTGTGCCTTGGTGTTCTCATAGGAGGTTTGCTTACAGTGCTCTGGGGCAGGCTGCAGAGCTTCCTTGGGAAGATGCAGTTCACGTGCAGCTGGCTGGGTACCGTCAGCTGCTTGGCTGAGCGAAGGGAGGGCAATGCTGGTGGTGAACTGAGAAGCAACTGAAGTTATTTTCTCTCTTTGTTGTGTTGCAGTTTCAGAAGCTCCTGACGTTGTCTCCCGGATAACGCAGTACATAGCAGGGGCCAACTGTGCACACCAGTTGCCCATTGCTGAAGCAATGCTGACATACAAGCAGAAAAGGTATGTCACTGACCTAATACTGACCATCCAGAGCAAGCTTCAGACTGAAAGCCAAGTGCTTGTCTCATCTCATGTGCTAGCAGTCTTAAAATCACTCCAAACTGCAAACACCTTGGGAGCTTTCCAGTAGCCTGCACCCAGTGTCCTGCTTAGGTACCAGTGAGTCTGCAGCAGTGTGGTTGCTGTAAACACAGAGATATGAAAGGTTTGGGGAATTGAGGGCTAGGCAGGGTAGGGATGGACAGATTGTAGCTGCTTAGAGTCCAGAGATCTCATACTGCAGAGACCTTAGATGCATAAGACTGGCCTGTGACATTGACAGTTCCCCCCCAGAGTACCTTCCATGAGACCTGGATGTTTTATATCAGTGTTGAATGAACTGAAACCCTTTCTTTTTGGAGGGTAAATAGCAAAGCTGTTCACGGGAGAGTCAAAATCCTCCTTGACTGGCAGTTGCAGGCTACCAGGTCTCCTATTGGGGAAGGCTGACATTCACCAGGACTTATTTCAACTTATCTTGAGGGGTAAGCAGCCCGTAGGAAGGATGGCTAGGGTCTGAGAACAAGATTCAGAAGTTTGTAGAGCCTCATGTGACCATGATCCAGGAAGAAGAGTGTCACTGAAGGGTAGTGATGCATTGTTTCTGGTGCACAGAGAGTGATAGACTCCAACTCGCATCCCAGTTCCTGAGAGCAGGACAAACATTCAGCTGGTGGTTTTTCTCAGTTAGGGACTACAAATCTCTTATGAGGTGTGGATGATGTCAATTGTTAATTACTACCCTTCTTGTGTTACAGCTGACCTTTCTTTTTTGGCCCACTAACATCCCTCCTTGGTCCCTCTTTTGCATAAGAACTGGGAGGGATGAAAGCTGTGGGCAAGAGTGACTTTTTCCCCTCTTTTTGGAAAGACTCCTTGTGTGTTGCTTTACTATTCCTGTGTCTGCTCTGCATTGCTTTGTGGAAATGATGCAGTAAAATTTTAAGCCCATTCTTCAGGCACTCCTAGGGGAAAGTATGTCCAGCCTGACTAGTTCCTGAAAAATGATGACCTCTTCTCATGTATTTGTGAACTTCTCTAGTGTTAACCTGGTAAAGGTGAGGTTTGGACAGCCACAGGTTACTTGAAACATTGAACTTCAATCTTTTATTTTGTTGCTGTTTTTCTGTGTGTGAAGATCTAGGATAAGGAGTTTGGACACCCCTAGTGCAGTGTGAGCCCCTTCTGAGAGCTGCCTTTTTCTTTCTTGGCACCCTTCAGCAGCTGGCTTATGCACTGGTCTCCACTGCCTTCTCCATTCTGTTACAGGTTCATTTTTGTCATCAGAATCTGCACTACATTTGGTCTTAGCCCAAAAGGCTGAGAAAGCAGTTAGCACACATCATACTGAGTTTCTAATGTACCTAGAAAGGTCATTTTGGTACTTGTTAAAGAACATCTGGAACGTACTTCAGCAGCACACGGACTTAGCCCTCCCAGAAGTGTGCATGACCACTTTACCAAGCTGGTCTGACCCATTTGGATTTTAGGGATTTTGGACTTGATAGTGGCATGCCTGAAAGTATTAATAGGTTTATGTCAGGCTTAAACCCTGCAGAGGTTACTTGGAGGAGAGGTTGATGAGACTTAGGCATACTCATGCCCTTGGCTGCAGTTTCTTAGCATCTCTGTGTCTGCTTTAAAACTACTTCTACCTTGAGCTAAGTACCCCATGGGCAAACAGAGTGAACTAGAGGAGTAAGCTCTCCCTCACAGTGATGGGCAGGTATCTCCCCATGTGGCCATCCTCACAAATGCAGCCCTCTGACACTGGCAGCAAGCTGGGAAGGGTACTGTGAAAAGCCACACAGAAATTGTTTCCATTAGCACTATCTAAATGAATGCATCCATTTGTTGTAATTCTAATAACATATTTATCTTTTTCTTTGGTTGCTTTCTGAAAAAGGAAAAAGAGCTTTCATTTTGATTTTACCATAAGGTATTGATTCCTTTTAGGTTCCCTTTCCTATCTCCTGTCTCTTTTCCCCCACCAACTGGTCTTCTGTGCCTTGTTTAACAGTTCTTGCAGGTCTGGGAAGCACAGTGTGTGTTTTAGGTTAAATTCTGCTCGCTGCTTTGTGAAGCCATGGCACCTGCTGGCAGAAGGCATTATAGAAATGATTGCTCTGCCTTTGGACCACACCTATGGGTTCTCAGGATGTAGACTCAGTGGGAATGAAGGGGTTATTGAGAGAGTAGCTTTGAGCAGTAAACCATGGAGAAGGTAAGATACTGTTTTTGATTCCCTTTTTCCTAGCCGTCAGAGGATACAGTGTAGCTCTGAAAGGATAAGGACCAGGCAAAGGCTTTTCAAGTCTCATCTGTTGTAACTAGAGTGCTGTAGGTGGCACTCAGTAGCTCAGGGTGGGGTTCAGATGTGTAGCGTCCAAAGTGTAGACCAGCAAATGTTCTCCCTGTAATCAAAAAATGGAGGACTAGTCTGTTACTGGCAGGCTAGCTCAAATGTAAGGGACTTAGCTGAGCTTAAGAAAGAGGAGACAGATAGATGCTAGCAGCAGAGTTGTGCTCTCTGAGCTACCTCCAAGACCGCCTTGCCCTACAGGGTCCCCTGCTTCCAATCATGTGATTACTGGCTGTTGTTTGTTTTGTCCTCAGTTCACAAAGTTACTGCAACTCCCTCTCACTCAAGGCCAGAGGTGAATGGCTTCTCCAGGGCCAGCTCTCAAGGCAGTGGTCCATGTAGAAACAGCAGCACTACCTACAAATTCCTGACGAGAGCAATCTCCCAGTACCATAGCATCTGCTCTGTTAAACAAGCCCTAGCCCTGCAAGGAGAGCCAGGCCAGGCTTTAGGACATAGCTGTCTGTGATGAGCTGCTTTGTAACTCTCTTGCCAGCTAATCCCTATCTAACCTACCTCTGCTGTCCTTCCTGTGCCCTGTTCTGTCTGTCATGGCGAGGGGTTGGCGCATGTGCTGCCTGTGGTGGACTGCAACGGTGCGAGAGCTTTGTCCCCTTCTCTGGGAGTACTGCTGACCCTACCTGAGATGAAGGGGGCTGGTAGTGAGGGAGGGGTGCAGGAAGGAAGCCAGCTGCCATTTCAGCTCCTCTGTGTTACACTGGGTGACTGACTTCCTGAGCACTGGGACGGTTAATGGATGCTGAGTTGTCAAGAAACACTGCAGTCCAGGCAGCATCTGGGGAGCTGAGGCCATGGTGGCAGAGCTGTACCTCTCACTAGGAGGGGTGCATCATCCATGTGGAGACCTCTCTGCATTGCTGTCTTGAGTGAAACCTGATGGCATTTGAGATCTGAGATTCGACAGACACTCGTTCCCCGTGTAGCTGGATCGCTCAGCAGTTCTGTGACCTTGGGCTGGTGTCACCCACTGTAATTCAGTGTCCAGCACGGCTCATGACATGTGGCTTCTGGACAGCCCCCCACACACACACCTCTGGGGAGCAGCTTGGCTGTTGGAAATACAAGCATTGCTCGCTTCTCAGGATGAAGGCTGAGTCATTTCCTACCTAGGTACACCTTGGCTAAAAGCTCTGTGTTCTTGTATGTTGTACAGCACCTCCCCAGCCCTTGCTCCCTGGAGTACAAGTGCCTTAGATTGGAGATTCCTGAGTGCTAGGGTGCAGAGGTAATGCTGTTTGCTGCCTGCTGTGTCTCTCTGAGCCTCCACAGGGCAGTGGCTTGGCAGAGCCCATTTCTCTGAGTCTCCTTCTAAAACACACCCTGCAGCAGCTGCTGAATGTGAAGACAGGTGGTAAAGATGGAGCCAGTCCCACCTCTGGCTCAGCAATGCCCATGGCAGAAATGTTAACAGGAATTTCTTTGTGCCCCTTATCCAGAGCAGTGCAGCAGAGTCAAGGCCCAGGAAATGCTGGGTGTCCTGTTGAGATTGTCCAGCCTGCTGCAGGAGTATGAGGGGTGCTGGATGGGTGTTCCACAGGGAAGCAGAGAGGTGACTCATCTGATGTGTCTTGTGGACTTGGAATTGCTTTGTCCCTTTGTTTGATTTGACCTGGAGACTTGGTGGAACAGGGCCAGTGTTAACCAGCAGCCAGCTACAGTTGCCCTGTGGGCTTCTTACCAGAGATGAACCTTGGAGAGTCAGTGGTGGTGCTTGGCCTGAGATAGCTTAGAGGCTTGTTAGTCCTGCAGTAATGAAAGTCCTCTCTTTCCTGTTGCCCCCTGCAAGTCTTGTCTGTAGTAGTGCCTGAGACCTGCTAGGAAATCACAGGTGTTTGGCTTCATTTGAACCTGTTTTGGGATGCTTAAAACCTTCCCCACAGGCTAACGACTGGCATGACTGCCCTATGGGACGATCTGGTCCCTCTTACTGTGACAACTGACAGCTTTGTAGCTTACTCCACCCCTTTGTCAGGGGGGTGACTCCTGATGATGTGGCATCCTCTCCTTCCTGAGAGTCCTAAATCTTATAAATCTGGCTATATGTCTTTGTTCAAGCTGAATTCATTTCTTGGGCTGGGGAGGGAGCTTGCAAGTCCATTTCTGGACAGTTTCCTTTGAATGACTGACTGCAGGTAGATGGATTTTGCCCAGGCAATACCTGTAATTGGACAACTCCCTGTTCCCGATGAAGATTTTCTTTTGAGCCTCTCTGCATAGGTCTGGTTTGTGTTTTGGGGTTGTTGTTGTTTTTTTTTTTTTTTTTCCTCCAGAATTTGGGAATTACTGATTTATCTTGAGCAGAGATAAAGTATCCATAACATGGTTAAAAATCCCAAACCAGGATCAGGTCTGACTTTAAATTAGAGCTGAGATGCCAGGGCCTTCAGAAGCCCTGTGTGGGTAAAGCCAGTGCTTTGCACATCACCATGGAGGATAAAGCCTCTGCAGCCTGGGAAACCCAGGCAATGAAGGGGAGCTATCTTTTATAGGCACAGGGGGTGTTGTAGTGGCAGGGCTGTGGGAAGAGGAGTAGGAGAAACTGCTATCAGGGTGAAAGGATTCTGGATGAATATTTGGGATCCTGAACGACAAGAATCAGGAATCAGTGTGGAAGAGGAGAACGAGCAGGGTCATCTCATCTTTGGTTTCATCCAAACGAAGAGCAGCTGTTGTGATAAGCTGCATTTTTGGAGGCACGTGTGCAAGATCACAGTTCCCAGGAGGACATGATGGGACTCCCCAGGCTGAGCTGAAATCCAGCTGGATGGCTTCAGGAACAGCCTGTGCATCGTTGAGAGCTGCAATAAATGGTGACCCAAGCAAATGATTACTTTGGAATTGTGCCAGACCTCTCCTCAGTGGGAGTCTGAGCTCCCAGGAGGAACAAGAATGAGTTTTCTGCTGGAGTTGGGCTGGGATTGTTTCTTGAGAGCTTGGAGCAAAGCCATCCGTCTGGATGATGAGGTGACTACCCTGTTCCTCTCGCTTGGCCAGCAGGACTCACTTCTGCCTACTTCTCAGCTGAAGAGAAGAAAGCTGAGCCTCTGTTCTGTGATTCTCCCATCTCTGTGGGTTTCTGGTTTCCCTTTGTGAACTGGAGATGGAAATACCATGTTCTAAGGGGAACCTACAGCCTTGTTTGAAAAGATGTGACCTTTCTGCCTGCCAACGCAGGATCAGGAACTTCGTCAATTTATTGTGTGCTTTTAGGGGGAGGAAGAAGGTGCAACACCTGGGGCTGGGAGGTAGGAAGAGGGAACAAGGCCCCTGGCTTTTCCTTGGAGATGGATAAGCACAGCTGAGCCAGAGAGGCTATTTGCAGAAGCACACTCTGGGAGCAGGAGGGAGCTCTGGCTGAGTCATGTTCTCTACAGTTTTGTGCCATTCTTTTCACAGGGCTTAGAGGAAGCTGTCCAGCCCGTGCTAATCACACAGTCGTTGGCAACCTTTGTGCATTTGGTGCATTTCAGATGTGTGCCTGGAAAGAGCACAGAAACGCCTGCTTTGCTTTCCTGGAGTGTGTGTGCTGCACCTGGCAATATTCTGGGGGGAGGCAATGCTGAATGGTTTTCCCCTGAACATTGTGCTGAGAGGGGAAAAAACAGACGAGAAACATGAGAAATCTCAATGTTTGTCTGCTTCCTACCTGTTTCCTGTGCCTGACCACTGAGAGACATTGTGTGTCTTGCCTGTGCAGTCACTTCTGCTGCTGAGTTGTGATTCTTCTGAGCGTGTGCACATGGTGCTGCAGTCCTTTCCTCACCCTATGGGTCCATCTTCATCTCTGTCACCCTTGAAGGAAGCAGTGGCTCTGCAGGCTCTCCCAGCCTGCCTTCCTCCTCATTCAGGTCTTTCCCCTTTTTTGTCTTTCTGGAGTCTCTCCCTGATTCCTGCTAGGTGTGACCATGGCATTCATTGCTGGGCCTTCTCCACCCTCTGGCTTCTGAGTGCTGGGCAGGGCCAGAGCAGGGGGAGGCGATGCCTTCCTGCTGTCCAGACGTGTACAGTGTCATCTCCAGGTGTTGCTGGGGCACAGTGTGCTTTGTGTTCACTTGGTTTGGTTGTTTGCTGTTCCGGAGTCGGTGTCCTGCGCTGCCCGGCGTCCCCAGGCTGGCAGCAGCAGGGAGCCCGCGGGCACGGGGTGTGTGTGGGGGTGTGTGTGCCCAGTGGCTGGTGCTGTCCGAGTAACCACGTGTCACGGCTTGTAACCCCCGTGGCAGGCTAACTGCTGTAGGGTGCCAGGATGTGCAGGGTATGGCACACGGCTGCGCAGGTGGGACGCAGGAAGGCCGTGCCTGCGGCGCCGCGGGGGTGAGTAAGTAACGCGCGGCTCTGCCCCGTGGTGTTGTGGTGGTGGCACAGATCCGTTCCCCTGCAGTAGGAGGCCGTGTGTCTGTGGTGACTGCCATGCCATCAAAGCATGTTTCTCTGTCCAGCGTGAGGGAGGGAGGAAGAGACCTTGCCGCCCCCCGCCCCAGCCCCCCGAGATGTGCCGCAGGCCGCCTGCTCTTCCCCACCCCTGCGGATTCTGAGCGTGCTGAGAGGAGACCTTGGACTGGCGCTTGCATACTCTCCGTCCCTGCTGCATGCTTGAATGCAACACATGAAGAGAGCAGCCTGTGGCAGCAAGCTGTTAATGACTCTTTTCTCTTTGCCTTTAGCCCTGACGAAGAATCCTCGCAGAAGTTCATTCCCTTTGTCGGGGTGAGTGTTGCATTAGTTATGTTGTCTCAGGCCAGCTGGGACACATCCACAGGTGTTAACCCAAACTTACCTGGTGGCTGAGGTAGAGCAGGAGGAGCACTGAGGTGCTCTGAGGTAAGCATGGGCATCACAACTGCCTGGTGCATAAGCAGACCTGTAAGGTCATGGAATCACCTGGTTGGAAAAGACTTTAAGGTCATTGAGCGCAGCCATAACCTAACATCTCTCTGTATGCAGCTGGTAGACCGTGTCCCTGAGCTCCTCATCCAAATGTCTTTTAAACCCCTTCAGGGATGGTGACTCCTCCACTTCCCTGGCCAGCCTATGCCAGTGCCAATGACCTTGTCAGTGAAGACATTTTTCCTAATGTCCAATCTAAACCTCCCCTGGTGCAGCTTGAGCTGCACCATTTCACTTGTTACCTGGGAGAAGAGGCCAGCCTCCACCTTGCTACGAGATCCCTCAACAAACTGCAGCCTGGATTTTGCCTTCCAGGCAGGTGGCTCTGGCTACCTCTCTGCTGTGTGCCAGCTAGCACTGAACGGGGCACCACCATGGCCTTGCTATTGTCTTGTTCATTCAGTGCAGAGAGGAAAGTGTGGTGCTGAGGTTCTCTGAGCTACACCCTGTGGATCAGGAAAGGCTGCAAGCCAAAGCACCTAGTTCACAGAATCACAGAATGTTAGAGGTTGGAAGGGACCTCCAGAGATCAAGTCCAACCCCCCGCCCTGCCAAAGCAGGGTCACCCAGGGCAGTCTACACAGGAATGCATCCAGCTGGGTTTGGAAAGCCTCCAGAGAAGGAGACTCCACAGCCCCCCTGGGCAGCCTGCTCCAGGGCTCTGTCACCCTCACTGTAAAGAAGTTTCTCCTCATATTGAGCTGAAACCTTCTCTGTTGCAGTCGGTACCTGTTGTACCACCACCCGAAAGAGCCTGGCCCCCTCCACTTGATGCCCAGCCCTCAGATGTTGATAGATGTCGATCAGATCCCCTCTCAGCTTTCTCCTCTCCAGACTAAACAGCCCCAGGGCTCTCAGTCTCTCTTCCTAGGGGAGGTGCTCGCGTTGGTGGAGAATTGCTGCTGGGCCATGTGCAGATAAAAGTGATGTGTCCCTGGAAATATCAGGGCTGTTCCAGACACTGCTCTGGGTGATTGATTTGGCCAGATTTGCTATTCCAGTGTCAGTCCTCTGTGTGCTTACTGTGAACAATCTCCAGTCCTCTTAATATCTCATCCATTCCTGGGAAGTGGAGGGTGCAGCCCACCAGGGAGAGCTTTTATACCAGTGTTGAGTCTGGGCCTGTGGCTGTTGAATGCATTTTATCATGTGAATTTGTACCTGGGATAGTAGCCTCTGGCTTTCCTCCTGTCTGTTAATTGTTCCCAGCTCAGGTGGCCAAGTGCAGAGTATCTTCTAGGCAGGACCATGTTTGTGCTTGTCAGTGTGTTGTGTGTCCTGTGTCCTTTTCCATCTTCACTCCCCTCAATTCACAGGCTTACAGGATGTTAGGGGTTGGAAGGGACCTCAGGAGATGGAGTCCAATCCCCCTGCCAGAGCAGGACCATAGAATCCAGCACAGGTCTCTCCAGAGCACATCCAGATGGGTGCAGAAAGTCTCCAGAGAAGGAGACTCCACAACCTCTCTGGGCAGCCTGTTCCAGTGCTCTGTGAGCCTCCCAGTGAAGAAGTTCCTCCTCATGTTGAGGTGGAACCTCCTGTGCTGGAGTTCATTGTTTTAGGTAACATTCACTAAGTTTTTAGGTACAGTTCATTAAGTTTTAGGTACAAAGTCATTGATCTGCAGCCAAAAGGATCTCTCTTGACTGCTCTTCACCTATTGGATGTCCTCTTTGCAGTTTTTACTGCTCTCTTGTACCTTCTTCCTTGCATGGTGGCTGTCTTGTTCTGCCTTCTCCGTGTCCAGCTGACTCGTGTGTGCTCCCGTGTGCGTCAGTGCCTCAGAACTAATCCGAAATCCCAAGGCATTTAAAGAGCTTAGTCTCTCTTGCCCTCAGGCTGACCCTGCTCTCACTCTGGTGTCTCTCAGGAGTGCAAGTCTCTCTCTGCAGTATTCCTGAGATGACAATCTGCTTTTTTTTATTGAAGATGTCTTCTGTGAAAGCAGAGGTGTGCCTTCTTGATTTGTTCCCTGCTGATGAACTTTCCTGTGGTCTTTGACCCTCCTACAAACTGGTGAAGAATTGCTGTTGTGAAACAGCTCTTTCACCTTTCTGAATAACATGAAAAGCCCAGAAGGGCTTGGAAGCTCCTGGACTCCTCTCACTGTGGCTGCCTGGCTCTGCAAAGCTTTTCTTTGGGGCTAACTTTGTTCAGTCTTATGTGCAAGCCAGTCGGGCATAGAATGTTTGTCCAGTTGTGGTCCTGACACTAGCAGGGCCTTGCCAGTCTGGATTTGATTGTCTGACAGTGGGAAGAGTGAACAGCTGTGTCGTGTGTACAGCACTGCCAACCTCCAGAAAACCTTGCCTTGAAGGCACAGAGTGACTTCCTGTGTCAACTGGTGGTGACAAGCAGATCAATACTGCTTATTCTTGCTTCTGAAGTGTGCCTGACACAGTGATTCCCCATGGGGCCCCTCTGAAGAGACTGTGAAAGGCTGGTTGCAGGTGTGTCACAAAGTCTGACACTGAACACGGGCACCAAAACTCTTTCCCTCAGCTGCAGCCTGCTTGGAGCTGTTGACAAGAGAAGAGAGGGAGCCAGCAAGGTTTGAGTTTGCCAGTCCTGATGTTGACTGCTTTCTGCTGGCTTTACGGTGCAAAAGCTGATGTCCTTCAGCTGGGTTGTGCAGCCTTTGGCCAAGAAGTGAGCAGGGCAGCAGTGTGCTGCTCAGCTGGGCCCTGAAGTGCTGGGAAGAGAGCCTCACGAAGGGGCCAGGGTGTGGTGGTGAGGCTGTCAGTTGCCAGGAGAGGCTGCAGGATGTGCCTCTTTCCTGAAGGAAGAGAAGGCTGGCTGCTGCAGCATTCCTGCATGGAGATGTTGGGAGCTCAGCCATTTCAAGTGCCTCAGTGAGTTGGAGGGAAGAGGAAGTGTTTAACCTTTCTCCCATGTGTCTGAACTGAAGCATCTGCAGTCAGCCAGCAAGGGGGAAGAGGCCAGAAGAGATTTCCTGTCTGGCTTGCAGATCAAGGTGGCTGTAGACACTTTCCTGTGTTGTGTTCTTCCCCTGACTCTTCTGCCTTTCCTCTTGCTCACAGCTAGCTCAGTCTGTGAAACATCCTCCTGGTGTTTAACGCAGCACAAATGGCTGCTGGACTCCAGAACCTGAGTTGTTGCCCTTTGGGTGAAGATTGGCCAAACTGAGCTGCAGCTGCCTTCTCCTGAGCCAGTGCTCCCTCAGGGAGCCTCTGCACACACTGCTGAGTCCATGATGGCTTTTCCAAGGCTGGAGCTAACAGAGAATCCACCAGAGAGCCTGCAGCTCTTCAAGACCTAGCATTGAGCATACAGCCCCTGCTCCAATATATACACAGTTTAGGCTTTTTTGCTTTCAATGATTAGCTGCCTTTTCTTGATCCCATAGCACAGAAATGTGCTCCCCAGGGATGTGGCCTCTAGATATGGTCATGTATGATCTTAAACAGCCTTTTGCTTTCCAACTAAATAGACTGCATGACGTTGGTTCTTGTTCTGCAGCAGCTTTTATTGACTTGAGATTCCTCTGCAGCTCTTTCCCAGTTGTCAACATTTACATTAGCAGCCCTAGATACAAGTTTCTTAAGGACCTTAAGAAGGGTCTCTACAGTGTTGAGAATAATGATCCCTGTGCACCACAGCAGTTTATCACTGCACAAGGTCCCTGCTTTTATTCCCCAAGGGTCATTTTATCTTCACAGACACTCTGTGTTCTTGGGAGCTTGTGTCTGTAGCAAGCTCTGCTCCAGTGGCATTGATCTTTAACCTAAACATAGGAGCTGGTGGTTGGCCATATCAGAACACATTTGTATCCTTACCTCAGTGCCACTGGGATTGTTCTGGGATTGTTCTGACCTGTCCATGTGGTGGTTTATCCATGTCTATGCCCAAAGGCTTTGCTAGAAGCTTTTTCATCTTTGCCAGACACTTCCCTTCTTTGGAGACTAGAAAACTACCCAGGGACTGCACTTCGTTGCTTTTGTGGCTTGCTGACAGACTCCAACTATGTTGCAGCCTAGAAGTGGCTGCACCTGTGGAAGCAATAGGCCTGTAATTAGCAGCTGTATCAAAGCAATGCTAAAAGGATATTCTTGTTCCTTTCTTCTCCCTGCCCTATTCCCACAGGTGTCACAGAGAGGCAATGTAGTTGCCATAGCTTGAGGGTGATGAGCTATTCAGAGCTGTGCAGGTCTGTAACAGTCCACAGGTCTGTGCTGTCTTCTGTATAGGTCAGGGAAGGGCTGTGAGCTGGCACTGCTTGGCTGGACACCTGCCCAGTTCTTGGAAGACTCCACTTGTTGCGGTACTTCAACACGACCCTGACTGCAGGGATGAGCTTAGTTTGGAGGTTGGGCTTCCTGAAGTTCAGAGGACTTCTGTTTCACAGAGCATTTCTGTTTTGCCCCCTCTAGGTGGTGAAGGTTGGAATAGTGGAACAGTCTTCTGCAACATCAGGTAACAAGCATCTCCAGTGTGGTTTCTGTGTCATGCAGGTGGTGGGAGCCTGACTTCACAGGCTGAATGAATTTTGCTGATGGCTTGGAGTTTCATAAGGTGGAACTGGATTTTGTTAGCTGCCAGTTCTGCTGCTTCCACTCCCAGCAGCTGTCTGCAGAAACAGACAGACTCTCTCTTTTGAAAGGGGCCCTTTTTCTTGTCTTTTTACAAGGAGCTTCAGGCCTGCTGAAATCCCCCACACCCTCCTCCAGGGAAGCTCCAGTCATATGTGCAAACACCTGCTTTCCCTGGATGTGTTCGCAGGGGGATGCATTCACTGCTGTGGCTGAGGTTCCTGCTCCAAACTGGGGAGGCAGCTCATCAGAAGTTCATGGCAGTCTCCCTGCACTGGGCTCAGCTGACTGAAAGAATCAGTCTCCAACATGTGCCTGACCCTGGAAACTCCAGGACAGGCAACCAGTTTGCCAGTCTGACAACAGACTGAGCCCCTGTGTGTTTAATGAGGAGGTGCAAAGCTGAGTTTCACCACATTGCCTGCTTTAGACACAGGGAGATTGGGTGGTGCTATTACAGCAATAGGAACTTGTTTTCTCCTCCATATGCACTACTCATAAGGAATATTTTTCCTTGTTGTTGGGATTGTTTTGTGTGTTGCTTCACTGTTAAACCCAGAGTCCTGGGGCCTGGGCTACACAGATCTGTGTGTGGAGGCAGCCCTCCTGTGGGTCACTCCTTGCTAACACAGTGCTCCCACTGTGCTAAAGGGCCCACATGGGAAGGGGTTGATGCTTTGGTGGTGGAGGCAGGGTGAATGGGGAGATCCCTGATCAGCCCAGAGGTATTGGATTCTCCAAGAGTCTCAGCATTGTGCTGCCCTGCAGTAGTTGCAAGTGGAGATTGCCCAGCAGAGGTCAGTGGGCTAGACTCTGACTGTGCTGGAGCTCAAAATCAGCTGGGAGCAAAGCCTAGGAAGGCAGGTGCCAGATGGGGAGCCCAGAGGAGTGTGAATGTCTGTGAAAGTGCTGTGGTTGGAGTGTGAGGCAGTCAGGCCTGATGGACTGGTTGATCTCTGGACTGAATCTGACCCAAACCTGTGCAGCAGCAGCCTGGGCAAAGGGAGCTGTGCCAGCATGTGTGTGCTGGGCTGGGAGACAAACCTAGACAAACATTCTGTCCTCTCTTCTGCAAGGTGACTCTGATGATGCAGCTCCCTCAAGCTCCAGTGTCCTTTCTTCTACTCCACCTTCTGTGTCTCCTGCTGTGAAGGAAGCCTCCCCCACGCCACCCTCCTCACCATCCGTCACAGGCAGCTTCTCGTCCTCCAGGTAGAGCATGTTTTGTCTCTGGACAGCTCCACTGGCTCTCTTATCTGATATGTGTGAGAGCAACACTCTTCTGAAAGAGAACCCACAGCTCTGCTTTCTTCCTCCTTAGCAAACACTCCAAGCTGTCACCTTGCCCCTTCACCTCTTTTTTCCCCTCTGGAGTGCCTGTGTCCTTGCCAGCTGACACAGAGCTAGGGAGGGCAGAGGGGATCTTGCACCCGGTGGGAAGATTGCACTTCCCAAGGACAGATACGTTGGGACTGGAAGGGGCAGCCTTGTTTCTGATAGCCTGGCAGAAACCCTGACTCTGAGTCATTGTGGCAGCCTTCTAAGGGAAGGTTTGTGTTCTCCATCTGCTGGTATTTTCCCTTGGAGACTGGATTCTCTTGGGGAGGTATGTAGGCAAAGACAACACTGCTAATACTCAGGAGTGCTAGCCTAGTCCCTCATGACTTGTGTTTTCAAAGACCAAGCCAGTGCAAGGTCAGAGTGACCCTGTGGAAAGAGAAGAGAGCAAGCTTGTCCTCTGTGAGGGGTGAGCTGATAGTTTAAGGTGGGGAGTGGAATTGTAGTTCCCATTCATGCATGTGCCTGAAAGCATAACAGAACAGCAGGCTGGTGCCAGCAGCAGCTGGGTGGCAGTGCAGAGAGCTGAGGGATGTGCAGGCTCTGGAGAGCAGAGCTGACTTCTGTGTGAGCTCTGTGGGCTTTCCAAAGTTGGAAGTGGTTTGGGAACCTGTAGCCACAAGAGTGTAGGCTATTAAAGTTGTGAGCCATGGATGTGACACAGCTGAAGTTGGCTGTAGGAATCTGGATCTTTTTTGTTTCATGCTGTGTAGTAAAATCATCAAGAAATAAGGAAGTTCAGGTTCAGCATTGTTCAATCCCCACTGATCTGTGTGTGACAGCCAAGGAGCTGGAGGGTTACCCAGGCTGAAAGGTTAAGCCCCATACTGAACCAGGAATGGAGCAGAAAATCCTTCCTGGTCATAGTGAACATTAGAATTCTTAATTTGAACTTCTTTCCCTTTACATCTGAGGTGAGAAAGGCTCCTTTGCATCCTTAAAATCCGAAGCTGCATTTCCAAATCCTGGTCATCCTTAAAGGATCTTGCTTCTGAAACTGCCTTGAGAGCCCAAAACCTGACTTTGGTGCCCAGAGGTGAACTCTGCTTTGCAGTCTGGCTTTCAGCTGAACAGGTGGCAAAGAGCAGGAGATGATTTGCTGAGAGGATGGGATGTCCCTATTTCACCTCAAGAGTTTCTTGTTAGGCAGGCAGTGTAAGGGGCTGCATACTTCATTCAAGATCACAGATTCATCTTCCTTAACAACGTTTCGCAAGCAGGGGACACAGACTGGTCGATAAATGAAGTTCATTTTTTGTCTGGTACTTGTATATTATTCAACACTCTGTGTAGGAACAGTACAGGGCACCAGCCATAAGTGTGCTGAAGGAGAAACCCCTGCTTCACTCAGGGTTAGCTGGGGAAGGCTAGGCAGGGGGTGGAATTTCCCAGGCTGCTCATCTTGCCTTTTCTGAGTGAGGAAGGGCTGGCAGTGTGGTTTGGTGACACATGGCTGCTGCCAGGGTGTGCAGGAGTCCTCAACAGCAGATCATGTCCTGAAATCTGCCATTGTTTAGCAAACATCACAGGACTGGCAGAGCATTTCCCAGCACTGGAATTCCCCAGCAGGGCTGCTGAGCAGATTGCCCCATGCCAGCTCCTTTACAGGGGCCTGGGGAGAGCTGAGGTCCTGTGTGAACTGGTGGAGCTTCTGGACAGGATGGGAAGCAGCTGATGACAGAAGAGCTCATGAACACATGAGATGGAAGCAAGTCAGGGAGACTGAGTTCATGGACCTGCCAGCTCTCTGCTCACTCCAGTTCAGAGTTGATTTTGTTGGTGTTGTGCCTGGCCAGAATCATTCACTCATCCGTGCTTAGGAGGCAGCAGCAAGGTCTTAAAGCTTCTCTTCCCCACTGCAAAACTGGAAGTGATCTGGGTCACCTCAGGGTTGCCTTTGCTGTCTGGGTCACTGAACTCAGCATTGCACTAGGAAACTGCTTGTCTGTTCCCTGTCCCTTTGTTCATCCCTGTGGCTGTGCAGCAGCTCAGCTTGTCTCAGCTCATTGCCACTCCCTGCTGCCAAGCCAATGCCACCATGTAATGTGAGCCAGGCTGCATCACTCAGTGATGACTTCTTGTGATTGCCAAGTCTCAGTACAAGCACTGCTGCCTGCTTTCCCACCAGAACCCTTTGGTTAGGACCAGCAGCCAGCCTGAAGGAGCACAGATGGGGGATCTCCACTGAGCGCTGGGCAGAAGTTACCTTCCTGTCTTGTTTTCCAGCCAGAACCTGGGTGCTGAGCTGATGGGCCTGCAGGTGGATTACTGGATTGCAGCTCCACCCGTGGACAGAAAGAGAGACCCAGAGAAGAAGGACCCCTCCACTACCAAAAACACACTGAAATGCACTTTCCGGTCCCTCCAGGTCAGCAGGCTGCCTGCCAGCGGCGAGATTGCCTCCACTCCAACCATGTCCATGACGGTCGTGACAAAGGAGAAGAACAAGAAAGGTGAGCTGGACACAGTTACTGGGGACAAAGGCCACAATGTACAGTGCTGCTCTCCCTCTTCTGCTCCAGGGCTGTCTGGCTTGGCAGTCCTGCATTACAGCTTCAGGTGTATTTTATCCCCCAAGTCCTGGTCTGTCTGTCTGCATGAGGTGGTTGTGAACAGGAATGTGGTCACCCTTACAGCTGAACAGCTGAGATGGTATAGCCCAAAAGAAAAAAGGTGGGGACAGAACAAGGACATTTGTGGGTAGCTTTTCAGAAAACCAGGAGATATGCTATGCTGGACAGCTGTGTCCCTTGTGAGCCTGCTGGTGTTGGTTTGGGGTGTTGGATTAGGTAAGAGGCAGCTTCTGCTGCAGCCACCAGAGTCAGGGCAGACCCTTCAGCCTGTGCAGCTCAATGCTCTGGTCTCTCCTCTGCCACATGGCACAGATGCAAAGAGAAGCAGGACCTGTGTGCACCCCTTCAAGTTGCAGCCTGTGGCAGCAGCCCCAGAAGAGATGCTTGCTGGCTTTGGCACGGTGGTGTTGTTTAGAATGCCACTGTCACAGCCCCCAGCCAGGTGACACCAGCCAGGCCTACCAAGCCCTGGCTGGGTGTACTTGTAGGTACGAGAGCAATGGAACCTCTTCCACAGGAGCTCTTCTGTGGGCTCAGTTCCCAGTCTCCCTTACATGCTTCCATCTCATGTGTTCATCAGCTGCCTTGTGGGATAAAGGGAAGGAGAGAAATGCTCTCAGTGCAAAGCCTGATGGTTACTTTTCTAATCTTCTGCTCTTACACTTGTGGCTGTGGGTTTATTTTCTCAAAACAAACAGTAATTCTGTTTGTTCCTGGCCTTGGGGGTGTGAAACATTAGAAACTGAGCATAGCTCTGCAGCCAAGTATTTTCTGGGAAGGAGCAAGGCAGTTAAGCCCTCAGATTTGACTGCCACTCTCTGTCCTTCACGGTATCTTCCTGCCTGAGGAGCTGGGAGTTGTTCCTGGTGGAAGCAGGAGTTTAGGGAGCTTTGAAAGGAGACTTACAGAAGCTCCTGGACCAGTGGCTGCAGGACATGGGTACACCACTGGGCTAAGAGCTGTGGCACTGCTGGTACCACCCCTGACCACAGCCCTTTTAAGTGGCTTGCCTGTGGGCAAAGCAAACCTGAGACACTCCAGATGTTCTTCACTGGGGCTGGCCTAGCCTGGAGTGGTGTTCCATGTCACCAGCTTTTGTGAAGCCAATTTCATAGAGTCACAGAATGCTTTGGATTGGAGGAGACCTATAAAGGTCATCTAGTCCAACCCCCTCAAGTGAGCAGGAACTCTCAGATCAACTATAGTGATCAGGGTGCTCGGAGCCCCATCCAACCTGACCTGAAGTATTCCCAGGGGTGGAGTATCTACCACCTCTCTGGGCAAACTGGGCCAGTCTTTCACATTCTCAGTGTAAAAAGTTTCTTCCTTGTATCTAGTGTGAAACTGTCAGTTTAAACCCATCACCCCTTCGCCTCTCACATCAGGCCTTGCTAAAAAAGGTTGTCCCCATCTTTCTTATAGGCCTCCTTTAAGTACTGGAATGTTGCAATGAGGTCTCCTTGGAGCCTTCTCTTCTCCAAGCTGAAAAGCCCCAACTCTCTCAGCCTTTCTCCAGCCTTCTGATTATTTTTGTGGCCTCCTCTGGAGCTGCTCCAACAGGTCTTTCTTGTGCTGAGTTTGTACATCTTTCCTTGTGCATTCACGGGGTCGCAGGATGTTAGGGGTTGGAAGGGACCTCAGGAGATCATCCAGTCCAACCCCCCTGCCAGAGCAGGACTGTAGAATCCAGCACAGGTCACACAGGAACGCATCCAGATGGGTCGGACAGCTTCTGGGGAACTGGACCCTTTTTACCTCTCCTAATGCCTTCCCTCCCCACCAGCTTCCCATGCTCTGCGCTCCCTCCTGCTCTCCAGGTGCCTGTGCAGCCCAGCTCCCGTTTTACCTGCGCTGGCTGCCCCGCTGGGGGAGGCTGGAGCTCGGTGCTGCCGGCAGCGCGGGGTGCACTGTGTGGGACTGCCCCTAGGTGGGGCGGCCGCCCGGCAGATCCCCGGCACCGGCGACTGGCTTCCATCCGACCCAGACGAGCAGCAGGAGTCACCGCAAGGGTGTCCTTTGGAGCCTGGGATCTGAGCAGAGAATGAATGCTTCACGCAGAGACACTCCGGTTGAAGATGTCCCCGAGTGTAGGTGGTGGTCCTGAGCGCTAACACAGCCAAGCCCCTGCCCAACCGGGTGGCTTGAGGAATTAAAATTTAGCAAGTGAAGACTTTTTAGATGCAAATGCTTAAATGTAAACCCCCAAACAAAAGTCTTGGTGCAGCTCTTTTTGAGCGGCAGAGACTCACAGTGTACTGGTTTGTTTTTTGTGTTTTTGCTTTTTCTTCCAGTGATGTTTTTGCCCAAAAAAACAAAAGACAAGGAGGTGGAGTCCAAGAGCCAGTGTATTGAAGGGATCAGCAGGCTGATTTGCACAGCCAAGCACCAGCAGAACATGCTGCGAGGTGAGTGCAGCCCCTCGGGCTCCGGGGCAAGGCATTGTCCTCCAGGCAAAGGGCCGACCTCTCGTCCCACCCCATGTCCTGGAGGCAGAAGGTGTTTCCGGGGAATGGACTGGGATGTGTCCAGCATGGAGGAATGCTTCAGTAGGTCTGGGATGTGGGAACATGCTCCCTTACCTGGGAACTCCTCTGAATCTGTGCCCTGGGTGAGAACAAGGTCTGGGCTGGGATCCATTCCCCCCTCTCCCTGTCACCTTTCTCTGTTTCTCTTGCACATCTGGTACAAGAGATGGTGGAGAGGATGAGTGTGGGTGCTCCTCTAGGCAGGACTCTGACACAAAGGCAAACCTGGCAGCAGCTGTGCATGCATCTTGCAGAGCTGTGCATCCAGCATCCAAAATAATCTCTCTGGCCTATTCACTCTGGCAATCCTCCCCACTGTTAACAGCAGAGGGATCTGCCTAGGTCACCTCCTTAGTCCTAGCCCTGTCCCTGTGAGACTGGTGAGTGTGAGGGGTGGTCACAGAAGGTGTGTCACCCCTTAGGGAGACACAGCTCTCCTGGTTAAGAGTGCCAGTGAGGAGGATCTGTGTCCATCTCAGCAAGAGTGCATTTGCCCAAAAAAGCAAAGGGCATGTGTTTAGGAAATCTGAGCAATCCTATCAGGTGGCACTGAAATCAGCAGTCAGGGGAGCTCCAGTGTCACTGAGCAGTGCTGGAACAGCCATGTGAGCTGTTCTGCCTAAACCTGCTCTGCTCTCCAGCAGTCTGCAGCAGTGGGGTGGCCAGGCAGGGCAGTGCCTACCCTGAGAGCAGAACGTAGCCAGGCCTCCCTCTGCTGACAGCAGGGCAGGTCCTAGCAAAACCGTTCCAGGTTGGCCACCTCCCCTCAGTGTTTCCTAACTCTGCTCTTTCTTTAACCTGCCCTGCAGTGCTGATCGATGGGGTGGAGTGGAACGACGTCAAGTTCTTTCAGCTGGCAGCACAGTGGTCCTCTCACGTCAAGCACTTTCCCATCTGCATATTTGGACACTCCAAATCTAACTTCTAACCGTGCTGGGCAGAGGCACCTTCTGTCCACCCTGAGGACTGCACACCAGGAGCCAGGAACCGCGTGCCAACCCTTGACTCGTGTCGCTCTGCCCTCTCCTGCAGAATTAATTACAGATGTGCTTGGATTACTTTGGAATTACTTTTTTCTATTAACTCCTAAGTTTACTACAAGGGAAGGAAACCCCTTTAAACAAAGGCAAAAAAACCCCAAACCAACCCAGTCTTAAATACAGATGTGCTGACCACATGAAGTCGTGGGGGAGTTGGCAGGAGCAGGCCACCTGCCCCAGAACAGCTACCACTTCCAAGCAGATAGCTGAGGAACTGCACTGCTTGTTACCCTGAGACCTCCCTGGTGTGAGCGGGCTGGGGAGCCGTGCATCAGCTCGAGTGGATTTTGTGGAAGATCCTGTGCATCACGGTGCACTTGGCCCCCTTCTTCTGTATCTCTAGGGAAAAAAGATGGCCAGTCTTTCTTCCTGCTGCCAAAGGATGAGGGATCAGCGAGTCTGGAGGGAGTTCAACTGCTGCCTTTGAAAAGCAAACCATTGGCGTAGCTAGGGAGAGCTGGAGAGGAAATCCCCTTGGGAGCATGGAGTCTGCCCTGGGGATGGGCAGATGTTTGTGCTGAAGTGATGCCTGAGGAGGGTCGGGTAGGAACCAGGAGCTAGGGAAACACTAGGTGTAAGGCAGCTTCAGTGTCCCAGGTCTGTGGCAAAGACCAATCGGAGCCAGTCACGACGTCCCCACAGCTGGCTGGGCTGCCGGGGGACGCCACCTCAGTGGGGTCGCTGTTATTCACATGCTCACACCCATGATTTACCTGTCAGTAAAACCTTGTCCAGCCTCTAAAGGCAAAGGAGTTTTTTAACAGCTGCAGATTTTTTTTTAATGCTTTCTAAAAAAAAAAACAAAACAAAACACCAAAAAAAAAAAAAAGAAGACAGGAAAAAGAAAAAAAACTATGAAATTAAGTTGCCAAAAAAACCAAAGGCTCCTGCCAGGAGGAGGAGGAGCTGTGGTCTTTGAAGTGATCCATCACTAGTGGCTGGACTTGGAGCCAGCCTGTCTCTGCCTGTCCAGCTGCCTTCCCACCCATCTGTCAAACTGCACACAGGAGCTCATGGGGACTGCTCTGTCTGCTGCCTTTGTCGTGCCCTGACCGCACTCTGCTCCCCAGAGCCTGCTGCCATTTCCCTCCTGCACCACCCCAGGCTGGGTGCAGGCTGCCTGGCTTCAGGGCCACTATAGGAGCACATTTTCACTGTCACCTTAAACCACCCTGGACCTCTCCTCAGGGGGACAGAGACTGTAAAAAAATGAAAGGGTCTGGGGGATGGCAGCCTAGCCCTGGCTGCTCTGTAGATGGGCATTGTCCTTGAACTTCTGCTTTCTGAGTATCCTTCCCCGTAATCATTTCTCCATAGCCGGTATCCCTTCACCCACAGGTGATGCTTTTGCCCTGGCACAGCACTGCTTGAGGCTCTGCTCTAGGGGTTTTAGTCCCAGAGTGCAGTGGAAGCTGTAGCATAGGACATGAGAGAGGAGGATGAGGCCAGCCGAGTTCTCGGTCCACCTCAGGTAGCAAGATGTCCTGTGAGATGGAGGAGTGAGGAGCGAGACACTGCTGGCTTGGCTATAGCTGTACTGTGTGTACAGTGAAATATTGGGGTGCCAGGACAAGGGGGTGCTCTTGGCAGGAGTCAATATGACAAGTCGCAGGTCTGTGCGGCTCTTTTGCTCTCCAGGCTTTCCAAGGCATGCCTGGGAGGGACTGGGAGCAGATGGCAGGTGGGGTTTGGGGAGCTGAGTGTGCTTGCCATGGAAGAACAGGTGGCTCTGACATCTCAGGGTAAGGCCCTGAAGTTTTTGATGGGGTCCTTTTTTCATGTCGCAGTTTTGTGGGCAGGCCAGGCTCTGTGAACATTTGCAGGAGGCACTTTCTGATGGCAGGATACTTTTGAACTTATTTTTTGTTTTCTGATCCCTTACTCTTGGGTTTCTAAAGGCTCGGGGAACCCACTTCTCCCTGCCTGGGAGATGCTGGTCTTTGCAGGGCCTGCCTGGGTTCCTTTGGGCAGGGCAGTGGAGGTGTGCTCTGTTAGACCTTCTCCTGCTGATGGGGCATGAGGAGTTACTAGGTGAATGCCTGGTCCTGGATGAGTCTAGTGCCTGCTGCAGCTCACAGCAGGGGCTGCTTCACCCACCTTGAGTTCGTTAAACCCTTTCCCAGCAGCACAAGTGCAACCTACTTTCCCAGGGACTGGGCATTCCCTCCAAAACCACACAGGGGAGGAGGACATGGTCCCAGGCCTGGTGGTGTGCCACTGGGCAGGACATTCTGTCCAGTTGCAGTGCTCTGTTCCTTGCCACGGTCCCACAGGCCTGCTGGCCCCTGGCTGTGCAGAGGCTGGGCTGTGGTTTGGCTGTAGTTTGGCTGTGGTTCAGCTGCTGCCCTGGCCATCAGTTCAGGTGTTTTTGGCTGACCCCAGCTGGTGCTCTGGGCCTGGCTGGCGTTGCCTAGCAGCAGGGTGATGGTGTACAAGGACATCACTTCTTTTCCTTCATTGAGGCTGTTGCATACAAAAAAAAAAAAAAAAAGGCTTTTTAAAGGAAATCAGTCAGCGTGTGATTCCTTCCTGGAGTCTCAGGCTGGTGTGACAAGAGTGACCATTGGGCTGGGAGCCACACGCAGCCTGGGCAGCTCTGTGGCATTGTCCCTGCTACAGGGGTGGGGTGGACTGACTGACTGCAATAACTTTGTTTACTAAGGGGGGTGAGGGAGGAACCATCACTGTGCTCCTCTTTGTATTTCGACCTACTGTAAAGAAAACAAGTGGTAGCTAGGACAGGACTCCCAGGGTCCTGCCTACCAAGTGTGTGTTGCCCTGCTCTACTCTGTGTGTGTCTGTGTCTGTGAGAGAAATACTTCTGCCCGTCGCATTTCACGTTGGTTTGTGTTTTGTTCTGACTTTATTTAAGCACACTCACCGGGAAACTCTCCGTTCACCTGAGGGCTTGCATCTCCACAGGGGTTTTCTCCTGTGGAAAGCTACTGTTACTCTGAAATGCCTCTTCCGTGTGAGAGAGCATACCAGATTCTCAGCCTGGGCCTCCTGGAGAGAAGCAGTGGCAGGCTGGGTCTGCCTGTGGGCAGCTGTGTGCTCAGGGGTAGCTGTGGTGTTTCTCAGCCATGGGAGCAAGGATTGGCATGCAATTTGGTAGTGCTGTTCCAGTCAGGGCGTTGTGCCTCTGTTGTTTCTCTTTTATCATGTGGAGCCACTTTGTGCAGCTATTTCTGTCCCTGACTGGCAGAGAAATGGGTTTCTGTCTCTGAGGAAAATGAGTGTCAAAGCATGCATGTGGTTCAGACCATTCTGGGGAAGGGGCTTTGCACCTGGTGACATGAATGAGTGACTGATCTCAGGTTTTCCACCTTCCTGACTTCCCCAAGTTTTCTGGAGGACCCTGCCACAAGTAGGCCCCACCATCCAAAGGATCCCCTGCTGTGGGGCCAGGGAGAGTTTCCAGGGCAGTGATGGGCCCCTGCCTGCAGAGCTGCACCATCCCAGGGGTTTGGGTGGCTGCATGCCAGTCAGTGAGGCGAGGAAGGTGCAGCTTGAGGGAAGCAGCACAGTGGCTTTATCTCACCTGCCTATGTTGGATAGGGCTTGCTTTGGAGCTGCATGAAGGCAGAGGCTGGAGCAGGCAGCATCTGAGCTGATCTCTGCCTGGAAGGTGCTTCGAAGGCAGTGTCTCCTGGTCTCCCTGTCCCTTATGTCCCAGATCTCTCCCTGCTCCCCACAGTTTGTCTCTCTTGCTTCCCTGGCTGTGGCTTCTCAAAGCAGCCAGTTTCTTTCCCAGCTGTTCTCTGGTGAAGGGCCCCCAGCTTGCTCAGATCTGGGGAACAGGCTCACTGTGCTGCATGATGTTGGCCTAATTTAACCATGCTGGCAAGCAGAGGAAAGGTGGAAGGGGTCTGTGGTGTCACCTTGCACCTTGAGAGCTTCCTGACCCTCTGGGTTGAGTTTCCAGGAGACACAAGCTGGCCTTCAGCCCTGCCAGCACTCAGTCAGGGTTGGCTCTCCTGTGGTGCTGATGACTTCATGGACATCTTGCTGGTTTCGTTCAGCACTGCAGCTTCCACACAGTGCAGTTGGTACGGGTCACAGCTCGGCAGTGACTGCGGAGTTCCTGATTACACTGAGTTTGGGCATGGCCACTCTCTCTCTGGCTGTGTTCTGCTGCTTGAATTGGCACTGACATGTGGCTTTGCCCTGCTGCAAAGGCAGGGGCAGGAGGCTGGGGGAGATGTACCTGTTTGCTGAGAACCACACTGCCCCACACTCAACCTGCCTGGCACCAAAGGCCCTGTTGTGATTCTTACCAGCTGCATGTGCTGGGGGGAGCACAGGAGAGCTGGGATGGAGGACGTTGTACCTAGGGAGAAAATCCTGGCAAGAGACAGCAGAGGTGGTGACCACGACCTCCTGCTTGGTGTGCCGAGTGATTGGGCAGGCTGGGATTAGGGCAGTGCTGCTGTGCAGTGGTAAATGGCTGGGTGCCCTGGAGCTTTCTTCAAGCTGGGGTGGGTGCAGTGCCTCGGTCCCCTTTGTTGCAGGGGTTTCGATCCTGGCAGATAGCGGTGTGGCAGCATTCTTGGGTCAGGCTCCCTCTGGGCTTGCCTGGCAGGGAGAGGGCCAGAAATGAGCAGCAGAATCTCCCAGAGGTTTCCTGGAGCCTCAGTGGGGTTCTCATGGGAGATACTGCTAGCAGGGCTGGCTCCTGCAGAGTCATTTAGCTGCTTTGGGATGGACTTGGGGAGCAGGGGACGTGCCAGTCTGGAAAGCAGCAGGTCACTGGTTTCCTTAAGGGAGAGCACTGGTGTGAGGCCACATCTAGGCAGCTGCTGCTTTGCTCCTTGGCCAGCATGCTGCCTGCTGTGGCTGCGGGGCAGTGCATTGTAAGCACAGTCGCCAGGGCTGTGTGCCACCAGCCTTGCCTGGACCTGGCACACCAGGGGACGTTACCACTCTGTAGGTTCCTGAGTTGTCCATCTGTGTCATTATTGCATTGTTTGGGTTCTAGGTTGTTTTTTTATGATGACAGATTAAATGTAAATAGCCTTTTTTGGAACAAACCGCAACGTGCTCAACCTCGTCAACTATTTTATGGTACTAATGCGACACTAATAAAACTGGACATGAAAGCACACCCCTGTCCCTTGGGTCATCTCTCAGCTGGGGCTGCTGGGGCATGGCTGGGGCAGTTGTCTCTGGTAGGAGGCAGCAGCATGGCTTTCTGTTCTGGGGGGGGGTGTCTCTTGTGATACTTACCCAGCTGCCTGGCAGCACTTCGAGGGCAGAGCTGGTGGATCAGCATGTCCTCGTCACCAAGCCCTCCTCTGGTTTTGGCAGACCTGCTGCCCCCTCTCCCCTGTCCCTGGTGCTTTCTCTCCTAGAGGGATCTGCTTGCCTCCTGTGGAGCTCCTGGATTTGAGAGCCCTCTCTAGCATCTCTCACTCCCTCGCAGCAAGTAGGGACCAGGCTGGTGCCCATTTCTGGTCCAGGAACTATGCTAGGTAGATAGAGTACCAGGGTGGGGAGTGGGGGGAGGCATCTCAATGGGGGAAGCCTGAACCTGTTTGTGTTCCTGGGAGAGCAGTGGGAGAGGGACCAGGATGTGTGGGGTGACAAGCACAGGGGTTGGTGCTGGAGAATGGGAGTGTGGAGGAAGGGAAGCAAAGAGAGGAGATAAGCAACTGCATTGAGGCAGGCGGGTGAAGGAATTTTGGGAAATGGCTAATGGCCATGGTCCTCAGGATACAGCAGGCTGGAGATGGCAGGGGGGATGCCAAGCCAGCACAGCTTACATCCCTGTGCTC